>NC_063065.1:13990004-14290004 GCF_018812025.1 Megalobrama amblycephala
GATTTCAAAACACTGCTTCAAATCTTTTGTTTTGAATCAGTGATTCGAAATGCCAAAGTCACATGATTTCAGAAGTTTGGCATTTTGACACACGATCCGAACCTTTCTGGATCTTGAGAAGTTCAGTGGCATTTTTTGTCTATAGGGGCCTCACTGAGTAATTGGATTTCATCAAAATATCTTAATTTGTGTTCTGAAGATGAACGAAGGCCTTACGAGTGTAGAACGGCATGAGGGTGAGTAAAAAATTACATTATTTTCATTTTTGGGTGAACTAACCCTGTAAGTAGCTTAAAAAGTTTTAAAAACTTTATAAGATGCAATTGTGAGTTTATATCCTGGAATTCTGACTTTATAGCGCAATTATGAGTTTAAATCTCGCAGTTCCGAGGAAAAAATGTCAGAATTGTAAGATAAAAAGTCACAATTACCTTATTTTTATTTATGGCAGAAACAAGCTTCCATAGTTCTGTGTGCTGTCATACATTTCTTGTTGGATTTAGTAGGTGAAATTTGATCTTTGAAGACTGTAATTTGTTCATAATGCTTGAATAGTTTGAGAGAAAGTGTTTCAATGTTATGTCTCCCCCTGCAGGCTGCTTGAAGAACTGGTACAGAAAGAGAGGGAGTATCAGCAGGTACTGAGACAAACTCTCCAACAGCGGGTACACGACATCGAGCTTATCAGGATCAGACAGCAGTCTGCTGCAGGTTAGTTGTGTAACCAAATCACTCACACTTATTGATTTACACTCGCTCATTGTGCCAATCACTCTCTGTCTTTATTTACAGTGAAATCATACGTAGGTCTGTATGCTACGGTAATAGAGAAAGTGTTAACTCACGACTATCTGATTTCCCGTGCACTTTTCTGACCTCTGGAGTTGTTTACAACCAGTTTATAGAACAAAGCAAATACAAGTTCTGTTAAAAAATACCTAGCGCGTCGCCATTCTGTCTACTGCTGACATAGTGTATTTATTTTACTTTCACTCATCCAGGGACGCCAACTATGTAGTGCTGCTGACATTATGATTTTTGGGTTATACTGTACGTCACTTAAGGTGTGGTTATGAGTACATCAGTTGACGCATTTCTCACTTTCCAAACCATCACCAGAATAACTTTGGCAATATTCTAAAGAAATGGAGTCCAAAAAGGCGGTCATGTATTCTTTCATTTGTACGTCAACAGCTGAATTTGCGTAAGATGTTGCAATACAAATAGCTGTCACTGAGAATACTTAATTCCCCGAAGTATGAAATGGATGTGTGTAGTTTTAAGGTTTCCAAACATAGTTATGAATGGATATGGACGGATCATTGTGATCTCTCTTTGTTTCACCCACGGCCTTAGGAATTAGTCTCTAGATGGGTGAAGGGCAGAAATTGCATGTAGACCAATGAGAAGTTCTGTCCTTCCCGGGCTTTATACCAGAGGTCTTCTTTTTTCCCTCTAAGAGGTGTCTGGCTGTTGTCTTAGCATCTTTATCTGATGGTGTTGGACAGTTTGTTTGTGTTAGTCCACCTAGATCCAATCAAAGTGTAGCTAACTTTTTGTGTTCTGGAATGTGCTGTTCACCACATAGGCAACCTCCTAAATATCACAGAACCCAACAGTGTAGCATGTTATATGTTTGGCAACGGTTCTTCTAACCCTAGTTGTTGGAGTGTGTAGCATTTAATTTCTTAAACAACCATTTAGGAAGACATATCATGGCCAAATTCCAGGATAACAAAGCCAAGATTCATCAGGCCCAAACTGTTGGGAGGGAATCATTTTCACACATGAACTGGCACCTCTGATTCCAGACCTTAAATGGATAGTTCACCCAAAAATGAAAATTACCAAGCCATCCTAGGTGTATATGACTTTATTCTTTCAGTCAAACACAGTTATATTAAATATATCCTGGCTCTACCAAGCTTTATAATGGGAGTGATTGGAGGATGAGATTTAGAAGTCCAAAAAATCTATGCATTTTGTAAGACAAATATACTTTAAAGTAAAATAGCCAGAGCGACAGCCATACGTATTTGACTTGCGTCTAAAAAGCGTTAACTTCCGTCACATCGTACACAATGACAACGTGCTATGTGTTATAATGTAGGACATAGCATAGTACGGAAGTGAATAAGATCGATTCACTTCAGAAGGCATTTATTAACCCCCCGGAGCTGCATGGAGTATGTTTTATGATCGATATATATAATTCATTTTTTTAACTGCCTATTTTGGGGAATCATTATAAATGAGCCGATTCAGGGCTACTGGCCCTTTAATTCTTGTGCTCCACGCCCACGGAGCTCGCGCTTGCCTTGAACAGTGCATAAACAAAGTTTACACAGCTAATATAACCCTCAAATGGATCTTTACAAAGTGTTCGTCATGCATGCGGCATGCATGCGTCAGATTATGTGAGTATTGTATGCTGTTATATTGTTTACATTTGATTCTGAATGAATTTGAGGCTGTGCTCCGTGGCTAACGGCTAATGCTACACTGTTGTAGAGATTTATAAAGAATGAAGTTGTTTATGCATTATACAGACTGCAAGTGTTTAATAATGAAAATAGCGACGGCTCTTGTCTCCATGAATACAGTAAGAAACGATGGTAACTTTAACCACATTTAACAGTACATTAGCAACATGCTAACGAACATTTAGAAAGACAGTTTACAAAAATCACTAAAAAATATCATAATATCATGGATCATGTCAGTTATTATTGCTCCATCTGCCATTTTTCGCTATTGTTCTTGCTTGCTTACCTAGTCTGTTGATTCACCTGTGCAGATCCAGACGTTAATACTGGCTGCCCTTGTCTAATGCCTTTCATAATGTTGGGAATATGGGCTGGCATATGCAAATATTGGGGTGTACACCCCGACTGTTACGTAACAGTCTGTGTTATGTTGAGATTCGCCTGTTCTTCAGAGGTCTTTTAAACAAATGAGATTTATATAAGAAGGAGGAAACAATGGAGTTTGAGACTCACTGTATGTCATTTCCATGTACTGAACTCTTGTTATTTAACTATGCCAAGATAAATTCAATTTTTCATTCGAGGGCACCTTTAATATAACTCTGATTGTGTTTCATATAGGATGGCTTGAGGATGAATAAATTCTGGGGTAATTTTCATTTTTTGGTGAACTATCCCTTTAAATTCATTGAAAGTCTTTGGGATGTGCTGGAGTAGATTTTACAGAGTGCTTGACTCTAACATCGCAACAAGTATTTCCATCAAGAGGTGCATTGATTTTTGGTCAAGATCTTGTATTGACAATGCAAGAGTCAAGCACTCTGTAAAGTCTACTGCATGCCCCGTACCCCAAGTGACAGATTTTGAATGCTCTACATTGACTTGCTACTCTGTGAGTCTTCAAATGTTTTCCAGAAGTATCTTAGCATCTGTGCTTAAATATTTCCTCATCTTTCCTTTGTCCTCACCAGAGACACCATCCACCCCCTCTATATTTCACATTGCCCCACAGCCCGAGCCTGACAAGAAGCTCACCGATTGGCTGAAAGAGCAGGGTGCCGACTCCGAGACCGTAGAAAAGGTGAAAACATGCTAAATCACACTGCGTGCATAGTGTTTTTCCCACGATATGAAAATGACTCACTGTTTAAATTTCCGATGATAAACGAACAAATTCATGCCAAGTGATTGTGGTTTCTGCCTGTGACAGTTTGTTGTAGAAGATTACACACTCAATGACATTCTCTACGATGTGACTAAAGAAGACCTTCGCTGCCTCAGGCTTAGGTGAGGGTGTAATCTGTAAATGTGTAATTGAATGATTGATTGATTGTGCACACTGTTCATTTGCATAAAGTGACCCCAATTATTATCTGAATATCCGAATATATTATATATATATATATATATATATATATATATATATATATATATATTTATTTATTTATTAAGGCTGCACGTTAAATAATGCAATATTCTATATATACCGTATATAACATTTATATACACTGCCATATTTAAAAGTCTCTTATGCTCAAAATAAAAATACTCATTTGTTCATTCATTCATTTAAAATCTACATGAAGGTACAAGTATGTTAAGTTAGTTTTAAGACAAAGTCTGCAATTGTTTTTTGCAGTAGATTATTGCAGAATTAATTTGAATTTTGTGTGTTTGTGCACACTTTAGGGGAGGAGTGCTGTGTCGTATCTGGAAAGCCATTCAGAGACACCGAAACAAAGGGCTTAGAAAGGTCAATAATGATGAGGGAAATTCAGAAGGATGAAGTCAGCAGGAAGCTGATGAAAATGGACACCTGGGCCAGCAAAATGCATCATAAAACACTTCCCTATAACGAGAGACTTGTAATTATGTTATGCTCTCTCGTGGTTGGACATGTTTGCTTGTCTTTCAGCTAGGACCTAATGTTTTTGTGGTATTTTTTGTATATGTTTTTAGCCTCTCCAAGATTTACATCTAATTTCCATTGAATTTCAATAGGAAAACCCATGCGGATAAAACGGCTCAATCTAGGAAAGACTGTACTTTCCGCTTTTTACAGAGCGGTGTTTCCTGTAACAGAAAGCCCCTCTCCAAGTGACTTGGGAATGGGCCTAGAACGGCAGAGGAGAGAATGTTACCTACTTGTGTAGGACTTCAGATCATGCCATTTTAAAGATTTAGGTTTTTATTTGTTTTAGCGTTACAAGTCTGGAAAATGTGTTGAGTTCATTCTAAAATACTGTATTACGTGACATATTTTTTTGAGGGACTGTATGGACAAAATGACCCCAGACCTCTCGGACCAGGGCTAAAGAGCCTCTTTTAGATGTATTATAATACATTTGGATGCAGTTACCCCAGTACGAAGATAAATACTTAAACATTATCTCGTTGAACTTGATACTTACCTGTACTTCAACCGTCACTCGACTTTCATTTTTTATAAAAATGTGTGCAAGACCAATCTTGCAGAAGGCCAACCCTGTGGCTTACTTAAACTACAATCCGCGTTCCACAAACATGTATCCTATTTCTTAAGAATGATGAGACCTGTCGTGTCAGTAGTTGTTCATATTCAGCCTTCATGTAGTCTGTTACAGCGCTGAACACCATGACCTGAAGATGCAATGAATCAAAACGGCAAACTTGTTTGTCATGGATTGACACATTCTTATGTTTATTTGTTCATCTTTTGTTTTGTTTTATATCTCAGATGTCGTGTTTGAATGTTGATCTGTTGTGTGGGAACGGTAGCGCTTGAGCACCAACTTTCCATCTAAACTATTTAAATTATTTCTTTACTGTTTGCTTTGAAAGTGATGTGATGATGAATGATGCCTTTCTCTGACTTATCAAAATGATTTGTAAACTGGATATTCAGGCTGTGTCTGAGACAAAATGCCAACTGCAAGACTCTTCAGGTGAATAAAATTCAGATGTGCAGCTGAGCAACTGTAATGTCTGAACACAGCAAATTGTTTTTCCATTAAATGTAACGTCACAGTTATTAGACAAAGCAAGTCATTTGACTGCCTCCAGACATTTAGCATAGTTTGGAAACTAAGCTATGGAAAATGTTGCAATCGCTGGGAACATTCTAAAAATAGAAATCCATGCATGTAACATCAATAAATTTAAGAGTTCTTTTAAAAGACTATAAAATTAATTGAAAAGTCTGATTTTATGAGGAAAGAAAACATTGTTATTGTAAGATTTCCTGTTCTGCATTGTGTAAATTTAAGGAAAATATCAGGTATCCCTGTGGTGGTGGTGGTGTTTTTTTATTTTTTTTTTTTTATGTCAGTGACACAAATACACTTTTTGCATAATTTTGCATATTCATCCTCAACTGCTCTCTGGAACATGTCATGTTTTGGAAAACAAATCAAATTTGAACATATTCAGATGATCTGTTTTTCAGTTCTCAATCAAAATGTCAGATACTAAAGATAAAGCTAATCTTTGGAATTACAACCATTCATTGGCATTAGACAACAACAAAAAAGTCAAGTTCAACTTAATTCAGTCCCAATTTCTTTTCCACACAACCACAGTCTGCAAAACTGTAAAAACAAAGTACTATAAGAATATTCTAAATGTTTTTTTTTTTATTATTTTTTTAATAAATCAAACTGATTTGCTGACTGTACAGAGGAATATTTTCAGTAAAAAAAAAAGACTTAAATTTCCTCCTAGGCCACACAATGCTATCATATGACTTGGAAGCCTTCGTACACGCGTCATGTAGGCTATTCTTATGATTGTATGTTGTTCTGGCTTTGGCTTTGAGTTTAAGAGATAGGTCTATTTTCCATACAGTGACACTATGTATGTGCAGATTACTGGCATGTAACTTTTCAGAAACGTATTTGTACCATGGTGGATTAAAAGTATATGTGTTTGGAATGTGATGTTTTGGAATCTGAGGGTAATTTTGTTTTAGGTGAACTATTCCTTTAAAACCGGAAGGACATTGACTGATAAAAAATTGGCATATCTCTAAGATGTAAATATGATGGAATGCATGATTACTGTTGTCATTCCAATTCAATTCAAATGTAAAATGAGTCAGAAATGCAGAAAGCCTGGTTCTGTTGTGACATTCTCACTAAAATTGTGCACACATTAAAGTTAACGAGCGATAAATGCTTAATTTATTTTAATTGAATCAAATTTGGAAATTAAATCATCTTGTTTTTGTGTATGAGCTCATAGCATATTTGATCCTCGGCTATCCAAATGAAGTGGTTAGTGCGGACAGTTTTTAGGGAACTACTGTAGGAGGAAATTTTGCTCACTATTAAAACATACCATAAGGAAAAAACTGCCATATATATATTTTTTTAATATTATCTCATAATTTGGCTGCATGTATATTAGGCTGGTGTCACTTTTAAGACCTGACCCATGGATCCATTAGGGGCCTTTCACACAGAACGCATCTTTGCGCTTTTGAGACGTGATGCAATAACGACAATAATGGAAATAATATAAATAGGCAAACAGCAGACTTGATAGATAACAGTTTTGACATGGAAAAAAGAAAATAAGATAATAATGAGTGCCTCCTCTGCCATGGTGTCATCAAATAAAGACGCGAGATGCAAGCGTAACGGAACATGCACGTCCCTCAAGCATGTGTTTACATAGAAAAACAATGGGAAAGTCTATTGGAATAGAAAAACTTTTTCTCAACTGAATCAAATAAAAAATCTTTCTCAACTAAATAAAATCAATCAAAATGTCCGTGAGTATTCACAAATACAAATTATGTTTTAAGTGAAAGTAAATAGTTGACAAAGAAAACGCACGTCTAAATAGATCTGTGCGTTGGTTCTTAAAGTGACAGCAGCCTAATATACCTGCTGCCAAATTATGAGATAATATTAAATATCTGTATGGCAGTTTTTCCCCTAATAGTGAGCAAAATTTGCTTTTATGTATCATCTTGCCCTTTACACATTACAAACGATCGCGCCGGCTCTTGCATTAAAAAATGGTGACGCCGTGACATGCGATAAACGGTATCTTTTCCATGTTAATCAGAGTTTTTTTGTCCTAACCAGCCGCAACGATTCAATTTTAGAAACGGTTTATTTCTCTAGGACAGCACAGCTGGAACAGCAACACAAAGTATGGTAATGATAATATCAGGTCCTGTTTATGTGCTTTATTTAATGTTAAAAGCGTCTAATGTGATTTTGAATATCATTCTGCGTTCCCACTTTTTAGCTGTAATGAAAACAACACTGGCTAATTCACCTCAGATCTAGAAAATAAATAAATGGGCACAAGAACGTTCAAACTCTGTATGTACTTTAAATAATGGTGTAATATTTATGAATTTTACTATGTAGCCTACTTGCCCTTTTCATTGTGTCCCCTAGTGTGGACAGTCAAATTGCTCGTTGCTGGAATCTTATCGCAAGGTTAGGACACGGTCTAAGAAAATGGAAAGTAATAAGTAGGAAGAGAGAGAGAATTATTAAAGATCAATAAAGGTACTAAAAACATATTTAAATCGGTTCATGTGAGTACAGTGGTTCAATATTAATATTATAAAGCGACGAGAATATTTCTGGAGCGCCAAAAAAAAAAAATAAATAAATAAATAAATAACGACTTATTTAGTGATGGCAGATTTCAAAACAATGCTTCAGGAAGCATCGGAGCACAGATGAATCAGTGTGTCGAATCTGCTGTTCGGAGCGCCAAAGTCACGTGATTTCAGCCGTTGGCAGTTTGACACGCGATCTGAATCATGATTCGACACACTGATTCATTTATGCTCCGATGCTTCATGAAGCAGTGTTTTGAAATCGGCCATCACTAAATAAGTCGTTATTTTGTTTTTTGGCTCTCCAAAAATATTCTCGTCGCTTTATAATATTAATATTGAACCACTGTACTCACATGAACCGATTTAAATATGTTTTTAGTACCTTTATGGATCTTGACAGAGGAAGTCTCCCTATTGAGGCCTCACGGAGCTATCGGATTTCAACTAAAATATATTAATTTGTGTTCTGAAGATTAACGAAGGTCTTACGAGTGTGGAACGGCATGAGGGTAAGTAATAAATGATAGAATTTTCATTTTTGGGTGAACTAACCCTTTAATTTCACAAAAAAAAAAAAACTAAGTAAAAAGCAGATACTCAAGGAAAGAAAAACTGCAACACAACATGAGGGGATAACAAACACTTGATGTATGCACAGATAGTGGCAGTATTCATGCAGTGAAAAATGATATCTATAAAAACATCAGAATGCTTATCAGACAAGAGCCATTCACGTGTTATACACAAATATGGGCTGTTGCATTCAGAATGAGGCGTTTAGCTTTCTTATTTTGTGTCTACTTATGACAGCAAAGTGTGAATGCAGAACTGAATGCATTGTTGGTCTTCAACATGCTCCTGAAGGTAACACCAAGAAAAACACTGACCGTACTCTCACCCGAAACTCTGGTAAACGTCATTTACCTTAAAGTTCAAGTTAGAAGGAAGGAAGGACGCCCGAGCAGGTGATCTGTTTATGACGCATGCATTTTATGAGTTAACAATTTAAGAGTTAGCTAAGATACAAAAATGTCTGGCATCCAAACAGTGGTCATGGAAATTAACTTGGTATGCAGATAAAAGATAAACGTGTAAAGATAACGCAACAGACAACAATGTCCAAGAAGTGTGCTGCAAAGGGCCTTCTTCGTAGTGTTGCTGCTTCTTGTCTGCACAGAAGAACGATTCAGTGAACTGTGTTTTGTGTGTGTATGAAAAAACATTTTAATATTCTAAAGAATCTTTTGTGCAATGGAAAGTTCCATTAGTGTTATGTTTCTTCATGGAATTGTAGATGCCAATATAGAACCTGTATTTTGAGGAATGTGTGCTTTTAATAAATGTTTAACAACATGCCTGGTCAGCCTCAGAAGACACCAGACTTTGTACAGCAATGATCACATTAGATTATAACATTTATACCATATGCAATTATACCATTATATGATATTTTTGCTATGGTATAATGACCATATAATTATTGCTCAGTCTCTTTATTAGAATATAACCAGAAATACAGGATTTTTTACAGGAAAAAAAAAAAAAAAAAAAAATCAGAAAAACAGCTTCTAAGTGTCAAGTATTTTGTGACTTCCCCTTGAGCAATAGCAGGAACCTGGCTCTCTTAAACCTAAATGGAATGGAAAAAGACTGGAGTGCCAAGAAAACTCTTTTCTTTTCTTTTTTTTTGTACATTTTGTGTACATATTTCCTTTATTTCGTGTTTGTATTTTCTGTTAATAAAGAGACCGAAAAATAAATCATAGATATATACACTAGATGTCGCCTTGGCTACGGCAGTTCATTGGAACAAATGCGTCAATAGAGCCGCCATTTTGGAACAGGGGAGCCTTCCTCAATGTACAGGAAATAAAATCACCATAAATCGTCATGAATGCAATTTTCTAGTTTTTTTTGTTGTTTTTTTGGTTCGTTCCAACGGTCAGACATGTATTTATCATTGAGTCCAGAGAAAATTTAAGGTTTTGATATTAAGATAATCTACTTTTTTAAAAATATAATGCATAGTGCTAGTAGGCCTAAGTCTATTAGTCACATTCTTCCACTTGAGTAAACTTCGAATGAACTATCGTTACTTACATATAATTATTAAAGAATAAAACAGAAAAACAACATGATCTAGAACAAGAATCAGGTGGAGTTTGTAGAAAAAAATTTGATTTCATATTTTTATGAATTTTTAAAATATGTCTGTATAGTGAGGTAGTCTATGACTTTGACATATAATTATTAAAGAATAAAACAGTAAAACAACATGATAGTCACCGCAGTTGTACTTAATTGGGAACATGTATAACAAGAATCAGGTGACGTTTGCAGTAAACAGTTTCATTTTATTTATTTTTTATGAATTTCAAAAAATATTTCTACCGACACTTAACACCTACCACGCAACTTCATGTATACGCGCAATACATTTTAAGCATAGATGGCGTGACCGCATACAGGTCGCGGGGCAGGCGCGTTTATCCGTGGCAGGTCGCGGGGCAGGCGGGTATAGCCGTGGCAGGTCGACTGACAGGCACGTTTATCCGTGGCAGGTCGCAGGGCAGGCGCATATAGCGGTGACAGTTCGAGTGGCAGCTGCCCCTGCCACGCAAACTGTCAAAAACTAATGGGTAGCTAGCATGGATTAGCTGCGGTTGTTAACCAAGGACTGAAACAAACCAACATAACCAGAAATATAATTTCGTAACATTCAATATCATAAAACACATTATCATTTGTGGAATCCCTTGCTGTCTGGTTTTTAGATGTCCGGCATCATCCATGAATTCAAAGTACAGGCGGAGATAGCAGCGTTACCTAGCTACTTCCTATGACAAGACCCCTGTTCCAAGATGGCGGCAGGTTTTGACGCATGCTGAGAACCCCAAGGCGACATCTAGTGTATATATCTATGAAAATAAATATGGATGGTCATTAAAACAATGGTGGCCTAAGACTATTGGGACAGTAAAGACAAAATTGCTCTGTTAGCTGTGGCGTCAAGACATCTATAAATATGATTAAAAGATGAGGCAGAAACACAGAATGTCACATTTTATTACTGGCTGTTTCAACACAAAATGCACTTTTAGAGTTTCATCCCTCTGCCTAATGTGAGCATACGTATTGGGACTGTTTAATTTAAAGTAAATGTAAATGTATAAAAGTAAATCCCTTGCAAGCAGTCACAGTGAGTCTGTGACCCATAGACATCACCAGACTCTTGGTTTCACACTTTGAAACATTTTCCAGGCCTTTAATACAGCCATTTTCAGCAGTTGCTTGTTTTGGGGAGTTTCTGCCTTTAGTCTCCTCTTCAGCTGGTGAAATGCTTGTTCAATCGGATTTAAATCTGGAGACTGACTTGGCCAATCTAAGACCCAAAATTTCTTTACCATGATAATCTTTATCGAGTTGGCAGTACTAGTCAAGTCAAGTGACCTTTATTTATATAGCGCTTTTTACAATGCAGATAGTGTTTGGGGTCATTGTCCCGTTACCATATGAAGCACTTCCCAGTGATGACACACTGGTAGGCAAGATTCTTTTGCACACTTCTGAATTCATTCTTCTTCTGCCATCATTGAATAAGTCATTAATAAAGATGAGTGAGTCTGTTCCAGAGGCAGACATGCATGCCCATGACATGACACAACCTCCACCATGCTTTCCAGATGAAGCTGTATGCCTTGGATCATTTGCAGTTTATTGTTTTCTCCACACTTTTGCTTTCCCACTTTGAAAAGGTTAATCTTTGTCTCATCTGTCCATAAAACTCTGTTGTAAAACTCTGTGTTTTTGCAAATTCTAATTGGTTTTCCTATTTTTGGTACCGATCAGATGTTTGATCTTGCTGGTATCCTCTGTAATTCTGTTGGTGAAGATTGTGAGACCATCACCCCATCTTTCTGGAGGTTGCTGGTGATTTTACTGACATTTAATTTATAGTTTTTTTTCAGCGCCCTTGTCATTTGTCTACCATCAACTGCTGTTGATCTTCTCAGCTGACCTGGTCGTTGTCGGGTGCTGAAGCTTGCCAGTGGTATCTAATTTCTCAGGACATTCCAAGTCAATCTTCAGATTTAAATCCTATTGAACAAGCATTTCACCAGCTGAAGAGGAGATTAGGCCGTGTGTCCACCAAAGCGTTTTTAACCAGCTGAAAACGCCTATCTGTGCACGCTTGAGAACGATTTTCAGTTGAGACGCTCTGTTGATATGATACGGAATATCCGTGGCACTGTTACTTGTAACTTATTTCGCAGATAATTTGTTTCAGACTAAAAATGTCGACACAGTGTAGAGTAGCCTACTTGCTATGTATGTTCAGAGACCAGCAATATTAATTTCTCATCCATTTTGTTCCGTTCTCTGCTTGTTGATTCATTGTACTGCAAGAATGTTGCGACAGTTGGTCGGTGTTGTATTTGTCCCGCCCCTCCTCCACTCTGATTGGACGGCTGGCTAAAAAGTGACGGTGATGAGTTTACCGTTTTACTCAACTCGAGGCGACTGGTAAAAAATGCAGAGTTCTCAGCGCTTGAGCGTGAAAAAGACGCTCGTTACACTCCTGCTGTTTAAAAAACGCGGCGCTTCCATTGAAAACAATTGCAAAAGTACGCTAGCCACTGGAAAAAGTCGACACATGGCCTATAAAAAGGCAGAAACTCCTCAAAACAAGCAACTGTTGAAAATGGCTGCATTAAAGGCCTGGAAAATGTTTCAAAGTGTGAAACCAAGAGTCTGGTGATGTCACAGACTCGCTCCTGTGTTTGCTTGTAAGGGTTTTCAATTAAATATTAGGCAGAGGATTGAAACTCTAAGGGTGCGTTCACACTTGTAGTTCGGTTCGTTTGGTTCAGTTGGTCCGGACCAAAGAAGAAAAAAAAAAATTTTGTCCTGGTCCAGTTAGCGTTCAGATTTGCAATTTTATCACCGAACCAAAAGATACCGAACCTTAAGGCATAGGGATACATTCACAACGTGATTGGTCGGATTTTATGACGTATTTTGAGACGGAACTTACCGAACATCCAAAACAATGCTGTGTGCGTAGCGGTGCGTAGCCTGCATCTGATGGTATTTTGGCCAGCTGGGAACTCGTGAAGAGCTTATAAAATGTGTAAAGTAGTCAAAACACCGGCGGGAATCCATTTGCACACACAAACGATCTGCTGCGTGGAGACGCGCGTCTGATGCCTGTGATGGGCAAACTCGCGACTATGACAAGAAAAACCGACATGCGTGAGGATTCTGTCCTTTTTAGGTTCTCGTCTTCCTGTTTGGTTCTGTTACATGTCTTTGGTCCGTGTTGCGTTCATATATCATTCGAACCGCACCAGAGTTCGTTTGGAAGCGGACCGAGACCCATCTTTTCAGCGGTCTCGGTCCGCTTGTTTGGTGTGCACCAGGGTTCGGATGGCAGCGTTCACATATGTTCAAATGAACCGCACTAACCGAGCAATCGCACCAGGGTTCGTTTTAATCGAACCAAACATGACAAGTGTGAACGCACCCTAAAAGTGCTGTTGTTCTTAGTTGGTAAAACATTTTGTGTTGAAACAGCCAATAATAAAATGTATACATGTGACATTCTGTATTTCTGCCTCATATTAATCTTTTAATCATATTTATAGATGTCTTGACACAGCTAAAAGAGCAATTTTGTCTTTACTGTCCCAATACTTACAGAGGGCACTATATACTAATCACATTTATTCATTTTAAGTGTTCAACTGATTGCATGATTCATGCAGTTTATACTTTTAAAGTAAACCAGCAAGTTAACCAGACAATATCACTTTTTTAAAAAGAGCTTCTACCCACATACACACTCAAACACACAAACTAAACGCGTAAGAACGGCAAGAATGCATTAGGTATTTGGATACAAGGTATTCGGTTTTCAGTAGGAAATGTGTCATTTAAGTGGCCCCTATGTAGTAATTAACCATTTTTACAACGGAAGTGATTCAATCATAAACCAACTTTAGCTCGATAAGAATTTTCCTATTGTCACGGTGAAACTGCTTTAAAACAATATATCGTGTGAAAAGTGCTATATAAATGAAGATGTCTTGACTTGACTTTTAAATGGCTAAAATACATTTAATTGCACTAAATATGTACCATAATACATTTTACCATAAATAGGCTATAAATAATATATATGTCACAGATCCCGTGTTTCCCTGGACTCTATTTCCCATGATCCTCCTGTTTCGTCACCTGCACTCACTTCCCTCGTCAGCTCCCCATCATCACGGATCACCTGCACCTGGACTCTATTGTCAGCACCCCTATATATTGCACTCACTCCCTGCACTCCTTGTCCGTTCTCTGTTGTGTTTAGCGTATGTTGGATGTACTCTGCCTTTGTGTTCATTAAAGTATTGTCTGATTGTGGAAATCTGTGATCTGCCTCATCTCTACACCAGCATACCGTAACTATATATATAAATATAAATATAAATATGAGGACTATATTTGCTTAATACAGTAGTCAACATTTGGATCAAAAAGGTTCAAAGTTGTCCTAAGAAGAAGGTTTTAGGACAACTTTGATGACCCCTTCAAATGTTGACTACTGTACATTAATATGCATGCATACATAATAAAAATGCTTAACGTACAAAAATTGTCAATTTTCAATTTCATTTCAAACTCATTTTTTAATGTTTTTAAATGTTTAGATCTAAGTACTTGTTTTAAAACATCGTTTCTAGTGTATGTTTGCCTTGTTCTATATTTGCATGTTTTTAAGCATAAGCCTCACTAAATGTATTTCATCATCAGCTATTTTCCATGTAAATATTGCTGTCCTCATACACAGAACAACATTCACATCATTTCCTGGGTGCTATTTATAGCTCTTTAGGACATCTATATTTAGCACCTTGCTAATTTTAGACTTTTACATAAACAAAGTATATGAACGTAGCTGGAAAAGTTTGAAAAAAAAAAACAAAGGTCAAATCTATTTTAAGCCCAGATCCAAAATTGTACACATTTTGATTTTATCATTTTCCATAAATTAAAAATGATAAAAGGTCACATCTAAAATTAGCCAGTGCTATTTTCTTCATACAGTGAGTTATTAATTTCTGCAGATTTAATTGGAATTGGTGACACTGGAGTAATATAATATCAATTCAGCTTTAAAATATAAAATATATCAGCTATCCTGTCTACTTCATAAACACCATCACTTCTGTCCTCTCCTTTCTGTTTCTAGAATTCAATCATGACAACTGATTTCTTGCACAAAGCAGCAGGAACATGAAGAAAACGAACCACATAAATCAAGGGAAATGTCTCAGTGTAATACTAGAAGCGCTTTAAGATCGGCATAATGTGAAATGATCAAAAAGGATGAAAAGGATTAAAACCACATGCAACCCTTGAAATCTGAGCCTTATTGTGAAGTTTTGTTCGTCCAGAAAATTAAGAATAGGTCCGTTCCTTAAAGAGACAGTTCACCCAAAAATGAAAATTCTGTCATCATTTACTCGCTTTGTTATCCATACAGTGAAAGTCAATGGAGTCCAAGCTAACACTCTCATTGAATGGACCAAAAAAACACTTGAAAATATCTTCTTGAGTGTTCCAGAGAAGACATAAACTATCCCTTTATTGCTCTAGACCAGATAAACATACAAGTGAATCTTTTCTTTATATGTGATTGAGTCGGCACATTTGATCATATCTGCTTCACGTCAGTAGTGACACTCTCAGTGGAAGTTTGTCATTGCCAAGATAAAACATGAACTGAAGGATATGTGTAATAAGTTGTGACCAACTGTAAATGTTTATGTTATTTTAGTTCATAAGTCCAAAAGATTGAGTACTATAGGCCAATAAGATGAGTCATAACAGTTACTCTTTGATACATACATAAATCACCCAAAATTAATCTAAAATCAGATGCATTCATGATACATTGTTTACAAAAATGACTGCTCTTCATACATTTCTGCAGTGTTAATTTTAAAAGTAATGCATTACAATATTGAGTTACTCCCTAAAAAAGTAACTAATTGCGTTAGTTACTTTTTTATGGAAAGTAATGTGTTATGTTACTTTTGTGTTACTTTTTTCTCATCTGGCCGGGGCTTGTTTGTTTTTTTAATAACAAAAACAAAAATTCTATTTTTGGCAAATGTAAAGGCCCTTTCGCAACAAAAGTGACATGAATAAGCCTCAGGCTGAAGGAAATGCAAAATCGTGCCTGTACAGTAGAGGGCGCAACCCAAGAATAGGACACAAAAAATGAAGCACAAATGTGATTTTTATCTTAAGTTTTAAACTGAAAAAGTAAACTCACCTATTTTGTTGTAAATTTAAAAGAAATATATTACTTTACCAGTTACTTGAGGAAAGCAGTATAAATCTTGCATTACTTGTAATGCGTTACCAGCAACACTGCGTTTTTCTCTGCATGCAACGGTGCAACACAATGATCTCGTTAGTATTCATGTCATTAAGTGGTTCTGTCACATGCACACTTACTTACATTTGCATAAACAGCATCTAAAACGTAAATCATATAAACATGAACTTTACAGGTGTAAAAATGTGCTTTATTTTGAATCTTAAAGTTAATCTTTATTTAATCTGTGAATATTTAATTAGTTCATGGAATCAGTCAGTTGATTCTATTAGGCTATTTATGATCACAGGTATCCCAAATATTAGACATATTTTGACATTTTGACAATTTGACAAAATTTGAACGTTAAAAAAAAAGCTTTTTACATCTGAACTCTTTTACAAAAAAAGTTAAATGAATCACTTTATTTGTAAACTAGCTTTTAAATGAGCAGAATGTGTATTTTCAAGCACATTTGGAGCACAGTTCACCATTCCATCGATCAGAGGAATGTGGTTATAAAGCAGGAAGTAGATTACTGTTCAACTGTCTCACACCTGCTCAGTGGCATACAACCCATCCACTCCACATCTGAGGAATTTCAATGGGGAGTAAACAAATTCCAAAGGTGGGGGAACTCCCAAATCAAGGCCTTATAAAGAGTGATCTCAGTCAAGTCCAACATAAGCTCTTCTTTCTCTGTGTGGATTACCGCTCTCTTAAAAATACCCTTATGAGATACTGGACAACTTCCAAAGTTCGAAGATGGTAAAACTGTGTATTTTGACGTTGGTTACACTCCTCCTTTTTCAGGTGGAGACAGACGCAGGTGAGTGACTGCTTTTAAAGAATATGCATTAGATCTTTTAAAACACTGTTCTACCGTATGCGTTGATAATCCGCCAGCATGCTGTTATTCAACACGTGCTGTAAAAATATGCTGCTGAAATGTTGAGTAATTGCTTTAAACATTTTTTTATTATTATAGAACCCATTGATTGCCTGGACTATTATCAATTTAAAAATGAAGATGTTTCTTGATTAAGAGCACATTTGAAGTACAAAAAGAAGATGGATCTCATTACCTGTACAGCTTCTCCTAGTTGAAGTTATATTAGAAACCCTTGTATTAGCAGTCTGTTAAACTAACACATGTAAAAATCCTTAATGCGACACTAGATACAATACCGTTTACTATTGTTTTTGTCATTTTGGACATTAGTCGAAAGTTTGACACAGACTGTAGATGTGTGAATACAGGAATAACTCGTTCCCTTTTGTTTCACAGCCACCTGCTGCCTTAGTTATACTAAACACCCCAGACGCTGTGCAGTTCTGAAAGGCTATGATATCCAGGGCATAACTGGCGGCTGTGATCTTGCAGCTATTATGTAAGTATTTTTATTTTGTGTACATGTTTGATGCATGTTAAGTTAGGAATTATAAAAATGTGGCAACAACTTTTATTTATATATGAATTCAGGGCGATGAAGACACTTAAAAAGTGTCTCAATCACCCTGAATTCATGCTATTCAATTAATTTCATATAAAGTTATAACTAATATATATATATATATATATATATATATATATATATATATATATAACATATATATATATATATATATATATATGTTACTGATTGTCAAAAACAGTAATAATACAGACCAAACCATTCTTTCTTTGTATATTTTTGTGGGTTGAATTTGCAATGCCACATGAATAAACTGTGTTGACTTTGATTTGATAAGGCAACTGATAATATTGTCTCTGATGCTCATGGTATTCATGGTATTTTATGTCATTGCAGCTTCCACACCGAAAGAGGAAGATTAATCTGTGCTGACCCCACACAACCTTGGACACAAAAAAGAGTCGAGTGCCTAAAGTATGAGAAAGTGACTTATCAATCACTAACATGAAAGAATGCAGTCTTACCACATACTGTGTGCTGAAAATTAACGGAAATGTTCTGTCCCTTGTAGGATGAAAGCAGCAAATGTGAAGAAAATCAGCTCTACGAATTACTCTTAAGAACACAAAAATTACTTCTGAAGATCTTTCTATATATATATATATATATATATATATATATATATATATATACACATATATATAATTATATTCTTTATTGGCATTACTTAATTGCACTTTCTTCAACAGATTATTTATAGAGGGCAAATTACAAGCTACTAAATAGATTTGCTATGTATTTTAGAACTTTTTTTTACTTTTTTACAATGCAAAATACTTTTTGTACTGATAACTAACTCACTAATTCAGTTCATTGTTTTGTTTTTTTAACTAATTCTAATACCATTTAAATGTTTTCTATAAAGCAATTATATATTTAAAGGAATTATATATTTGATACCTGTAAACCATTCACAAATGGTCTCAAGCCTGTATTTTATTCTTTATTTTGTGGAATGGTGCCTATGGTTACTCAGTGCTGCCCTCTTCTGTTCAAGTCATGCCAGTATGACAAAGTAGGAATTTTTTTCCACTATATAAACTCTGTATAAAATTAAATAAACATTGTATGCAATTGTATATTTCACTCATATATTCCTTTATTTTTGTACTGTATTTTTTTAAATAAAGGTCCTTAATTTCACTCTGCACTTCTGTATGGAGGGAGGTGGGGGTGGGGGGAGGGAACAATCACTCATTTTAGAAAATGAGTGATTGTTTCTCTAGATAAGACCATTATTTCTTGTCTGGGATCGTGTAGAACAATTTGAAGCTGCAGTGAAACTAATTTTGACCAACTGTTTGGTGCCCATTGCAGAAAAATCCTGGAATGTTTTCATCAAAAACTTTAATTTCTTTTTGACTGAAGAAAAAAAAAAAGACATGAACATCTTGGATGACATGGGTTGAGTAAATTATCAGGAAAAGTTTATTTAAAAGTGGACTAATCCTTTAAGTGATGTTTGATCATTAATGATGAACACCTGTTGTTAACAAGAATCTGAAGAAAAGAGGAAGTATACAACTGACTTCAGCCAAAACCATTTAATTGAAATCAACTAAAGGTAAAAGACATTAAATCTAGATCTGATTTACTTATTATAACCAGATTGTCACACGTCTAAAGAATTTCTTATTGAGAATTAACATGATGTTTAGATGTTGGTGTTTTAAGTATGCCACCATAATGGTGGTCGGGGTTTGTTTTATTTGGGCTCTTGACCCTTTTATGTTTTTAAATTGATTTGTGTTTGAACAATTGAAATAGTGTTTCACAGCAAACACTTGTACATTGTTGAATCAAAAGACTAAAGGAGCAGATCAGCTTGAATTTGTGGCTTGAAAGCCATTTCAAATTAGCATCATAAAGAGGTCTCTTTCTCTTTGGTTTCTTCACTGAGATTCAGATATTACAAAACTGCAACAAAATAATTCCATTAAACAAATGCCACCATAATGCTTCAGTGTTAAAAATGAACAACTATTACCATTCAGGCTTATACATGAAAATATAGCATACAATCCTCAACAGTGGTGACAATAATTATTCATACTGCAGTGCATGATGGGAGTTTTGTCCTATGGTGATACCCAGCATGCATTGCAGTGTGAAGCATTTTTTTTTATCACCGTTGCGATTCACATGCTGAAGTTGTTCAAATATTTCTTATGCACCGCATGGTTTTAAAATTACTCAATATATCTGTTTGCTGCAGCACTTTCTTCTCATGCTGTAGTTTCACAGGGTTGGTAATGCAAAACCATTGTTGCAATAGAACTTTCTATTGAGTGTCGCTTCTTGTTAGTGTATATTCTTTGGTATACAACCCAAGAGGCGACAGTTTTTACAGCTTTCTTATTGGAAGAGTCAGAGATCAAAAACAAATACAATTTTAACTCCTCCAGAAAAACGTTAAAGAAAGGCTTAGAAAATTTACATTTGTGTACAAAATATTTAGCGAGAAACAAAATAAGATTAAGTAGGCCTAAATAAAAAACATCTCTCTCTATGGCTCTGGGTTGAAAACGCATAAACCATTCCCCTCCAACCGTTAGTGCTATGAGCGAGATGGAGAGGAGGAGCGCTGTATGCATCGACGTCACTTTCCCGCCGGAACGCGCTCCCTCAGCTGGACTGAGTGGCAAAAGAACCTGCTGCATGACTGGATTGAATAGGGGAAACTGCGAAAACGCGAGTAAAACAAACGATTACACTAAAGGTTGGGCTCGAAAGTGTTTCTTACAACTTGTCAAATAAACCTAATCCATGGATATTGACATGTAGCCAGGAGTCGTGTTTCCTGACATTTATATGCCTGATTTAACGCCGGGGAAACACAAAGCAAATCTGCCTGTGAATATTTTATATAACTACAATATCGGTAGGTTTAAATCCGCGTAATCACTTATACCAATGTTATATGTATCGTCATATTGTCCAGCCCTAAAACATATATAGTTTTATAGTATAGTTTTTGTCAGTGTTTATTTTAAAACACACAATTATGCAGAATATAAGAAAATATTTAATTGATGATTTGTCAACATAATAACAATGACAATACAATACAATACTGTATGATTTTACTTCAAATCCATGTTTCTCTGCCTGTAGTCCAGCTGTTTCTGTGAATAGGTTGTTTGCAATCACGTGGTTCTGGTGACGCACGAAATACCGGTGGAGGGCAAGCAGTGAAAATTAGAATGGAAGAGATGGAGAAAAGTCCTTTCTGTGCTGGTTTAGAAAGGTAAAACAGAAAATCACAAAATATGTTGGGCGTGATCTTTATGTTATGAAGATGAGCGACTTTTCCAATGAATTGAAAGACTTTCCTGCCATCGAGGAGGTAGATATAGAGAATGTAAAGCTGCCGTCACGCCGCGTTCAGTTCTAGTCTGGGTTTGTTTATATCGCGCTGCCTTTCTGCTAGTTAAGTTAGGGCAGTATTTTTGATTTTCTGTCGCGATTGTAGGTCATTTATGCTGAATCGAGAATTGCAACAGGAGCTCACATCATCGTTAAAAAAAAAACTGGACGGTGTAATACAATTGTTGCCTTTTATACGTGTAAAAACACACTAAGGGAAGCAGGTTGAGGAGGTGACAGGAAGACGCCGTATATCAAATCTAATAATGTCACTGATTTAACCCACTCCCTCTCACTCAATAAAATAATCACATAGCTGAGTGTTTTTGAAAGTGTTGTCTTTGTTGTTGAATCGACTTATGTCAGCTTGTTAAACATGTATTTATTTGGACATTTTCTATGATGGCTGAAGCAGCAGCGCGTGACACTGTTCTCATGGTAACCAGATCAACATTGTGAACTGAATACTACAAAACTTAAGTGAAAACACCAAATTACTATTCAGTGGGATAAAATAGCTTCTCTTCCCTGCAAACAATACCATGAAGAATGTGGATATTTAACCAAGTCAAAAACAAATAAGGTAAGCAGGTATCCATATTCATTTCAGTATCAGCAGACGCAAAACGCTATTAAAGGCGACAACTTTTAAAGTTAAAAAACGATATAAGTTATGTAAACGATATAAACACCTTCTGGGTTCTTGATTTTATCGATTTGAGCAACCATAAACGACGCAAAACATACAAATTTTGAGTTTTTGATAGGATTCCTATATAGAGGGTATGCATGTGACGTCACCATCGACGTTACGACTGTGGTCACGCCCACTGAGTGGCAAAAGACTGAAGGGGCTCGCACACCGGACGCGAAGCTCAGCGCCTTGCCACCAGGCCCGGTACTAGGCTTGCTGGACTGGGGGGGCAATCACAAATTTTGGTAGGGCAGCATTTTCTAGGCTAATATTCATAGCTAACTTTTTGTTTTTTTGATTAATCAAGAATCGTCTTGTGGCTAACAAATTATAGGCTATAGCCTAATTTGTACTGGCTATGTAGGCCATGGGAATTATTTATGGACATAATAAGGGGCGGAGCCAGACAGTTGTAAACATTCGGGGCTTAACCGAAATCTATATTTGTCTAATGACATTTTAATTTACTGACATGAAAGGAGCGTTTTTTGTAGTATTCTTGGTTAAAGTTCATAAAATGTACATTATATACCATCATCTAGGGGGGTCCGGGGGCATGCCCCCCCCGTTAAGAAATTTGTGTGTATTTTAAGGTTAAATGCATCAGTCTGGTGCACTTTGGAAGCTCAAAACTGAGAGCTTCAACCCATGTACAGAGTGCAAATGGAACAAAGAAACAGCATTGACTTGTACCTGGTCATGAAAGAGGGCTCAAACATCTTTTTAGTTGTCATATAGAGTCTCAGTCTACATTGTATTTTCGGATGCACACTTCTCTTTAAAACACGCAGCACAGAAACCTCAAACCTGAAAGATTCAGGGCTTTTGGAAAAACATTTGGGGTTCCAGCCCCCTTAGCCCACCCCTAGCGCCGCCCCTGGATATAATGTTCAAATTATTCATTGTTAACGAAATTACTGAGGAAATGTTCGCTGACAGCTATCTCAGCATGCAGAAAATATTTTCGGCTGATGCAGATGTGATCCTCATTGTGATATTTTTTTTAGGCTACTTGCTTGAAGATTAGGTGTACACTTGTTTTCGACTTGTTTTCTGATTAATGTTCGTTACTTCCCAGTTCGCATGTTTTTGGATTTTAAGTCCATTTTTGTGAGATTAAATATCATTATAAGCATAATATTCACTTTTTTTTCTGTGATTAAAGTGGCCGATCCTTATTCAATAGATAAGACGTTTTTAATGTTTATGTAGGCTTATTCATTTTTATTGTTGGCTGCACATTTTTGGGGGGGCACAAGGAAATTCTGGGGGGGCAATGCCCCCCCCTAGACCCGGCCCTGCTTGCCACGTCTTTAAAATTCGAACGCATTGTTTTCTATGAGTGTACGCACACCGGCGGCGACATTCGGCCATATTGTTCAGCCCTAAAACATATATAGTTTTATAGTGTAGTTTTTGTCAGTGTTGTTTATTGAAAAACACCCAATTATGCAGAATATAAGATGGAAAATATTTAATTGATGAGTTGTCAAACTAATATATAACAATACAGTATATACGGTATGGTTTTTACCTCAAAATCCAACAATTTGACACAAAATGATAACTGCAAATCCATGTTTCTCTGCCTGGAGTCCAGCTGTTTCTGTGAATTGCAGTGATCCATTTGCTTTTTTCCCTGTTGCTTTCTGCAGTTTTTAAATATATACCTCAGGGTTTGTATCAAAGCTATTTGTACAGTCAATCACAAAGCTTTTTCCCGTTTTGGATGTGTTTTGTGTGTTTTTCGCGACATTCACGCTGAAAACCAATACTGCCAATCAAGGGGCTCGCACACCGGACGCGAAGCTCAGCGCCGCGCTGCGCCATGACACGTCTTTCAAATTCGAACGCATTGTTTTATATTTTTTTCTGAGTCGTAGCTGGGCGCCGCGGACAGACGCCGAATGTCGCTGCCGGTGTGCGTACAATAGTTCTACAACAATGCGTTCGAATTTTAAATACGTGGCGAGGCGCTGAGCTTCGCGTCCGGTGTGCGAGCTCCTTCAGTCTTTTGCCACTCAGTGGCCGTGACCGCAGTTGTAACGGTCGACGGTGACGTCACGTGCATACCCTCTATTGACGCGTTGTTACATTTTTGAAGAGGTGCACATCAGGCTACGGCGTACACTCTATGCAGAAGTATAAATCAGCCTTTAGAAGTCGTAATACGTAAACAGCCCTGAGCAAAAAGTAAGTAGGCCTATAGACCTTATTTACCAGAGAAACAAGCGCGCCGCCATCTTTATAAAATTGTCTTTGAACTTCCGTTTTGCGGTAGCTCTGTACATTTATATGGCATCGCTGTCAAAGAATAATTAGTTGGTTAAGTGGATTTACTTGTTGTAGAGTTAATGAAAGTTATCATGAGCATTGTTATATTTAAAGCAGATGTCTTAACAAATGTCAGTAGATCGGGAAGATTTTAAAACGAGCAGTTCATTCATAAATGTAATATCGCTGTGGAAATACAAACCGGAAGTCAAAAGACAACGAGCGCAACGCTGAAAAGGGGCGGGGCTACATAAGGTCTATACGGTGTATACGTGCGTATGGCCCCGACTCTACACCACTGGTTATGTAAATTAGAATTTGTAAAAACTTGGCAAGTACACCTTTCTCACACACACACACACACACACACACACACACACACACACACACACAAATATATATTATATTAGAATTAATTTGTGTAATTTTACCCCACAAAAAAACTCCCACTAAATTAGCTATATTGTATTGTGTGAATCTATGAAAAAGAAAAAAGGAGAAAAAAAACCATTTAAAGGTCCCGTTTTTCATGTTTTTTTGAAGCTTTGATTGTGTTTATAGTGTGCAATATAACATGTGTTCATGTTTCGCGTGTAAAAAAACACAGTATTTTTCACATAATTTACTTATCTGTATACCGCTGTTTCCACTGTCATAAAAACGGGCTGATGACTTCCTTGTTCTATGAAGTCCCTCCTTCAGAAATACGTAACGAGTTCTGATTGTGCCAGCGGTTCCTGTGTTGTGATTCGCCAGCATTTTAGCGCATCTTGCCCGGAAAGGTCACGCCTCTTACCATAACGCGGAGATGCATGCGCTCAGTGTTAATGTAAACATAGTTTTACATGTGGATTATAATTTTCGGAACCGAGTTAAACATAAATTGTAACCATTGATCTCTAAGTACAGCGTCCCTGGGAAGGCCAAACAAAATTGATTGGACTGTGGGATGAAAATAACAGCGTTTCGACGACATGGCGACAAACACACTCTACAAACGCAACTCTTGCTCTTCTCCGTGGGAGCACAACAAGACCACGCCCCCTTTTTTGTGTATTCCTGTGGGCGGAGGTTAGTCAAAAAACTGTTTTAGTGACGTCATTAAAGGAGGAAGTAGAGGGATGTAGTCCAAACTGGCCGTTCAATGTAGGCGACTTCTGTTAAATTAAATATCTCGCTTGGCATTGAACTTTGAGCTTTAAAATTTTACAGATTTTATTTATACTCTAACAACAACATTACACACTAACTAAAGTTTGAAACATGGGATCACGAAGAACGGGACCTTTAATAACATCTGACTTTTTCACTGTACATATTATTGAGTTTTCATATAAAGCATTATCAGTTGTGTTTTAACTGATTTTTAAACTTATCAACCATTCTTTTTTTGTATATTTTTGTGGGTTGAATTTGCAGTGCCACATGAATAAACTGTGTTGACCTTGATTTGATAAGGCAACTGATAATATTGTCTCTGATGCTAGAATTCATGGTATTTTATGTCATTGCAGCTTCCACACCGAAAAAGGAAGATTAGTCTGTGCTGACCCCGCACAACCTTGGACACAAAAAAGAGTCAAGTGCCTAAAGTATGAGAAAGTGACTTATCAATCAGTAACATGAAAGAATGCAGTCTTACCACATACTGTGTGCTAAAAATTAACTGAAATGTTCTGTCCCCTGTAGGATGAAAGCAGCAAATGTGAAGAAAATCGGGAAATCCTTTTAAGAAAAAAAAAATAAATAAAAAAAAATAAATTATATATTATATATATATAAAAAATTGTCCAGTGAATGTACAGGTAATTACTGGCAAAAAAGTTGCCAATACTTTACTGTTAATTTTACAGTTCTTTTCCATACTACATTGCAGTATGTTGCCGTAAAAATACCATGTACTCAATCAAAACTCGTCAACTAATTTCATTTGCAGAAATTCATAAACTTATATTAATAACTATATGAGCATATTATTCACTTGAACTTATTTAATTTGAGTCCATTAAAAAAAAAAAAAAAAAATTAAACAAAATCATTAAAACTAGAAACATCATGTCAGCTATAATCTTTTGCAGATAACTGCTAACTAATAACAGCACATGTGCAATTACAATTTTAAGTGCATGGTTGGGAAGATTAAGTAAAACACTGGACAGAAAACGTATTGATTTAAGAGAAAAGCTCCATGGAAAAGCTAATGGAGGCTTGTTACCAATGCAAGATAATGGAAATAACAAACTGACAAAACGTTTTTAGAACAAATAACCAGCGGGCCAATGTTGATTCACGTTGTATTACGAGCTCTGTCACATTTTTGCCAGCAGGCTCTGTTTTTTCTTTTTTTTTTGGAGATTTAGCGTGCTCCACATCAACCTTTCTCACTCTGCCACTTCCACACACATTAGCAGCTTTTCAGTATTTACGGATATGACAAGACACGCACGGGCGAGTGACGTATGTATGCAATTTCCCACAAAAACCATCAGGTCTAGAATATAAACACTTATAAGAGGATTACTGGTGGATCCAAAATGGTCAATATTCATATTCATACATTTTATTCATATTTTATGTTAATCATTCATTGCTTATGATTTTTAATGTTACTTATGATTTCAAGTATTCATATTATCTTACTCAATTACTGGCATATAGTGGTAACATTTGTGGTTAAGTTGGGTTCCTGCCAAAATCATACCAGAACGAAGATGTTCTCAGAATCGATCAGACTTTATACTTTTTCTACAATAATATTTTGTATCTGTATTCAAATGAAAGGGGATTTTCTAAAAGGTGTTAACCCACCCTTTTGGGGGGGCTATTTTTTACTGTCATCACCATAATATTACCCAATGACTGTAGCAGGAAACCATGAAACGTCACAAAATTTCTTTAAATCCTCCAAAACAACAGAAAAGTTCACCATGACCTTTTCTTATCTATCAAAACCGACCTGAAAGGGTGATAAATTTCCCTATGCTTATGGTATAAAATGAACTGAGTCATTGATTGTTTAGCTTTTTCTTCTTTGCTCTTTCCTTTGCTCTTCTGCTTCATCTCTTCTGTCTGCAAATGTCTTAATTATTGTTCTTTCTTTCTGTATATTCTGAACTTCATCTATTAGATACAATACACTGGATTTTACAATACTCTAAATTTTATTAATAACTATTAATTACTTCTTTCTGATTGTTATTTTACCTTTTGGTTTTATTAAATATTTTCATTATCGATTAAAGTTTGCGTGTTAGGCTAAATTTAATTGCAATGAATAAATAATTTTTCAGCCTGGATCTCATTTTCTCAAGTTTTTGCATCAATTACTATAGTGAATCAGGGTAAAACAAAAACATGTTTTGGTAGAAGCATTGATGATGTATTGACTCATTTAAATTGTCAATTTCAAATTATATAGTGTATCTTTATATTTGAAACCATCAAACAGTTGTGGGAGTGAAAACACTGAAATAGATAACTAAATACTTGGACTCGATATATAATATGGCTGTAACACACCATGCGTAATACAAACCTTTCACAATTACAGAAGAGGATGACACAATGGAAATGTGAATGACGGTCTTTCCTTATATAAGCAGTTCAAGATAGCAGCGATTCAAGCAGGAAATTCAGAGAAGATTATAGCACTTAGCTGGATGAATACTTTCTTTGTTGTACAGGTACTGGATGACGTGGCAAAATAACAGACTGAAGACGGGAATTAAAGACAGGTAACAGGAAGGTATCCAGTGAGTCCTTCCTTCCAGGACAACATTAGTTCCTGTAACAGTCCTAGCGATGACACCAGACAATGCATGAGTGTTTGGTTCTTGCTTATAGAGCAACTGATGAGGTTGATGACAAACAGTTGTGGTGATTGAGCAGACAGCAGTGTGAGCCGGTGATGGCCAGGGAGGATTATGGGAAATGTAGTGTGTTGTGGTGATTGAAGATTGTGACAAATCCGCTAAGCACGTCATCGAGTTAAAATGAGAGTACAGTCCTGTAAAAGACTGGACAGTCTATACAAGAAAGGATTTTGTCTAATATGATTCTTTACCTGCACATTTTGCAAAAGTTAAAACAGTTGTTTAAAAAAAGCCTTGTTCATGTATGGATGGCTTGCATCTAGACCGGCCCAGCCAGAATGACAACCTTTTTGAGCAAGATGGTGCTGGATTGCTGAAATTCTGCAAGTCTTCTCTTATTTTAGCTGCAATGAGCAGCTTTACACTATTGAAGGTGCCTGTTAGTCACTTCTCTCACAATTATCAGTTCCTCAATGTAGTTTTGTAATAGCACATCCTTGTTGAGTGGTTTGCATGACAGCAAAACTCTTCTGATCTGCTGTTTTCAAGACACAAGATCAGTGATCTTTATTGTGTAAGGATCTAAATACAAGCGCATCTAATGCACAAATCTTATTTGCACCACATGAGTAAAGAAAACAGACAGTTATTTTATTCACCACTTCCTTCTCCACCACCAGTTTTAGTTATCAACCTTTTTTTTTTTCCAGTGGATTTCATAAAAGCAAAACATCACTCATCTCATTTCCTTAAGACACAAAATCTGGGCTTTTTATTTAGGATATAACACAAGTGCATTTAACGTAATGGTGAAATCATCATTTTTAACAGATTGTAAGATAATTCTGAAGAAATCTTAAATTCTTCCTGTATAAAGAATATATTTTGATAACACCCAAACATGCCCATGCAGAACAACTGCAAATGGTTGCACGCGTTTGCACATGAACACTTAAAATTAAAAGAAAAAGAATACAAGGGAATTTTTATTCACCACTTCCTCCTCATACACTGGTTTTGTCACTCAGCCAAAAGTCTTGTTTTCATTTCAGATTGTGCCTTCAATATGGACAACAAGGTAAGCTTATCACACATATCTGTTTGAAGTATGCTGTGTAGAACTTACAAGGGCATGAAAAGTTATTTTTATTATTATTATTTAAATTATTTATTTTTTATTATTCAGAATAATTATAAATGTAACACAGTATAAAATACATTATTTAACACTAAACAATATAGTCTGTAAAATGAAAAGAAGAAAAAGACAAGAGGAAAAGTATTCATATTTGTTTTTTACAAATTCAAGATCCAGTATATTTGGGGATTTGGGGCATTACTGTAAAGTACTTCTCCATAAAATGTAGATTTTTTTTTTTTTAAATAATAAAATTAAAAATTAGTGATTTTTAATAAAATAACTATATATAACTATATACATTTTGCACATTTTTTGTCTGCATGTCATGCAAAACAACATACATCATACTCCAATGATAGTTACTTCCATGGGTAAATTTTCTGAAGTTTACATCTTTTTTTATTTTTATTGCATAATTATAACAAAGAACAAGAACATGTGGGGATACAAAAGAGAAAAAAAATATTACAATTTACATACAAATTGTTTTATTATTTTCAAAGCTTTTTATTGAAGGTTTTTTTGTTTTGTTTTTAAATGATGACAATAGGCCTAAATGTAAATCATAAAGTGAAAGTTAAAGTTTTGTGAATATGGTATTTACCAATTATACACAAGACATCATCAGAGTGAAAAAGACCTCACTGACTGAAATATTACACAGCTGGTGAAACACAAGAAGTAAGGAAGCTGAAATTCGAAGCCAAAAACGTTTAATAACAGAAGTAGAATAGGTGTGAAAGAAATTCTTCCTCTTTTTATAAAACAGTGGTAAGGCGGTTCGGAACTGAGCACGCATCTTTTACTGGCTGATGTAAAAGCCAGTTTAGGGTCCGTTCACACAGAACGCGTCTTTGCGTCTAAAAACGCGAGACGCAGCGCTCAGGAGTGGTTTTAAAAAAAGCGCAGCATAGAACGCGAGAGTCTCGAGACGCGCCTTTGAGACGTGATGCAATAACGACAATAACGGAAATAATAGAAATAGGCAAACTGCAGAATTTACAGATACAAGTTTTGACATGGAAAAAAAGAAAATAAGATAATAATGAGCGCCTCCTCCGCCATGTTGCCATTATATAAAACAGTTGTCATGCCAACTCGCAACGCTTGCCCCGCCTCCGAGTTCTTCTGATTGGTGCACTGTTTTGGAACTGACATTGATGAGTGGCGCTGCGTGTAAAAGTTGAAATTCTTTTAACTTGACACGGCGTCTTAAAAACGCGGCGCTCATGTGTGAGGCGCTGCAAAAGACGCGAGATGCGAGCGTAACGGTCATGCACGTCCGTCAAGCGCGTGTTTACATAGAAAAACAATGGGAAAGTAGCGCATTGGAATAGAAAAACGCGTTCTGTGTGAACGGCCCCTTTTTTAGGAGTAGGAAGTGACGTTTAGATTTGCGTGTGGATGTACGTGCCGTGCGCGCACCGGGTGCTGGCGACCTAAACGCGTGGTGAACATTCAGGACGTTCAGAATCGCATTTCCAAGTAAGTACTGACATCTAAACAACACACACTAGAAGAAACACTTATTTACAGGACCAGTTTTCACATTTAAAAGTAAGACTTTTGCGCATCAATAAGCCACTTCGTTGCATCTTTTATAAATTAGCAGAATGGCCTACAATGTGACAGCTCGATGAGAACGCACTGTCAGTGAACTTCATGCCATGCTTTGGCTGAATAAATAAGTTGACTTGTTTAATACGGTTTGCGCTATTGTTAAAATGTTAAACATGCACATTACTTGTGTGCTGAAAACTATAAAGATCCATAGACGGTCACCTTGATGATTATTTAGGCGGAAATACAGACTTTACCAAAAACTTAAGTGTAAATGGGTATTTTTAATAATATAAAGGTCTAGCTTAGCATATAATGAGCTGAATTGAATATTAATTTGTGCTTCGGTTTGTTTTCTATTTATTATTTCTCTATAACGTAAAGTAAGAATGAATTTCTGCGCCATGAGCACATGGACAGGAAGTGCTAAACATATTTGACCTTCAAGTGTTCTGTAAACATTAATAAACATATTTGCCTTTTTAATTCTTATATTAACGCATGAAATACTTTACAGACATTGAAAATAAGTAATTATATTGATATTCGTCCTTGAAGCATGTGCTGATATGGAACTTCCTTTTAACCTTGTATTGTAGAGATGAGAATAACATTAAAACAGATATTTTTCATTTTAATTAATGATTAATAATTAATAATTTTAATTATTGATTATTTTTTTAGTTCTCATAACTAATAACCAAAGAAAATCCTTATGAACGAGCCTCCATATCAGTGTCTGATGATGGTTGTGACTCTCACATGTCTTGAAGGATAATATCTTCATGCTTCCATGTCTAATTGAGCTCAAACTGCGTTTATGCTTTGCAGGCATCAGCAGTAAGGTGTTTTTCCCCTACTCATTGTGCCTGACATATCATATATCCAGCAAAGTGCTTTCTGGTTTATCTCAGTATCTGCCCTGTTGTTGGACAGAATGGACGCCTTTGCAGGAAGAATAAAAGAATCACTTTGAATACAGAGTAGATTGTAATTTCAGGGTTTTTTTATTTATTTGTTTATCAAACTTTATACTTTTTACAATTGTTTTTCTGTTCAAGGTTGTTGCACGTGATAAATGCTGTTTTGTGCCCAAGGACCTTGACTTATGGTTGCAAATAGCTTCAAGGGCACAATCTAAGGCAAAGGTTGGGTTGGGTTTGGCTTAATTTATTTAGGATTGTCCTAACCTGTCCTCTAGCAGTTTTGTTTTCAGTGAATCATAACTATTTGCGGTTATGGTGTTGCACAACTAAAAAGTGGCGCCAATTTGTGCCTGTTGGTGGTTAAGTTTGTAGGAAGTTTTCTTAACCTCACCCAACTTCCTCCTAATGCAACAACTTTTTTTTTTTTTTTGGTCATTCAAACAATTGTAGATTCAGTTGATTGCAGAAAAAAGGATATAATAGGACTAAACCTCAAAACAACAGACATGGGGAAGTATGCCCTGCATCACAAGTTGTAATTTTTTTTCACTATTTGTAAAGCCACAGTTTTTAAAGGGATAGTTCACCCAAAAACGAAAATTCTATCATCATTTACTCAGTTGTTAAATCCTTTTCTTTTTTCTGTTGAACACAAAGGAAGATGGTTTGAAGGATGTGTTAAACTGAACAGTTTTGGGGCACCATTGACTTCCATAGTAGTTTTTTTTTTTTCCTACTATGGAAGTCAGTGGTGCCCCAAAGTGGCCTGGTTACAAACTTTCTTCAAAATATCTTCCTTTTGTGTTCAGCAGAACAAAGAAATGTATACAGATTTGGAACAACTTGAGGGTGAGTAGATGATGATAGAATTTTCATTATCCTTTTAACTAGTTTTTATAAAGATTGTCTCATTTTGGGTTATAACCTGTGGCTCTACTAAGGTTTTTCTGTCATTGCTTGTTTATCCGGACTGGATAGTTGCCGTTTATTATACAAGTTTAAACCCTAAAGTGTTAGTTCACTCAAAGACCTTCGTAACACAAATTAAGATATTTTGATGAAAATCCGAGAGGTTTTTATCCTCCGTAGAAAACAATGCAATTACCACATTCAAGGTCCAGAAAAGTAGTAAAAACATGGGAGAGATGGGGGGAAAAAGGTTCTTTTTCACTCTGATAATGTCTTAAACTTTGTATAATGGGTAAATACAATATTCACAAAGCAAAATACCTTAAATTCAAACCTAACTGCAAAGTATTTGCTTATGCACATTTACTATTGTCATCAAAAATCTCCTCCAATAAAAAGCTTTGAGGAAAAAAAAAAGAATTTTCTCCTCTGTATCCCTCACATGTTCTTGTTCTTCGCTCTGTATTTATTTTATACTAAATTAACTAAACTTCAGAAAATGTACCCATGGAAGTAACTATCACAGGTAATGGACACTGGAGTATGATTTAAGTATGTTTTGCATCATGCAGACAAAAATGGGCCATATATATATATATATATATATATATATATATATATATATATATATATATATATATATATATATATATATATATATATATATATAGAGAGAGAAACATAAGATATTTTTCTTAAATATATACATGAATGTATGTTTATATAAATAAAATAATTATACACAAAACAAACACACATATATTATGTAAACACAGACTCTTATTTTGTACACGATAATCACGATTATCGTTGAACAGCCCTAATATATATATATAATTAGTTTTATTAGAAATCCCTAAAAAGCTCTTAATGCTTATTATTAAAAAAAAATAACTGCTACATTTTATGGAAAAGTACTTTACAATAATGCTCTGAGGCTACATCCCCAAATATACTGGCGAGAATACTTTTTTGTGCGCCAAAACAAAAATAATGGCTTTATTCAACAAATTTGCCTCTCCCCTGTCATTCTCCTATGCTATTTGCATTGCAGAGCTTCCAGGTTCTACGTCAGAACGACGACTCGGTATTGGCCGACGCTGTTCACATGAGCACCACAACGCATGCGTGTGATGCTGATAGCAGGAGCCGGCCAATAATGAGTCGGTGTTCTGACGTAGAACCTGGAAGCATTGCAACATAAATAGTGTAGGAGAATGATGGGAGAGACAAATTTGTTGAATAAAGTTATTTTTGTTTTGTTTTTGAGCACAAAATGTCTCCTCATAACATTAAGGTTGAACCACTGTAGTCACCTTGACTATTTTAATGATGTTTTTACTACTTTTCTGGACCTTGAATATGGTAATTTTGTTGCTTTCTATGGAGGATAAAAAACCTCGGATTTCATCAAAAATATCTTGATTTGTGTTTCGAAGATGAACGAAGGTCTTACGGGTGTGGAACAACATGACGGTGAGTACTTCATGGCAGAAATTACATTTTTGGGGGAACTGACCCTTTAAACCAATGCGCACGCACAATCTATTTTTCTTATGCAATTCTTCTCTGCCCTAATCTAGCTGTACAAGAAAGCTGGCATTGTATACTATAAATATTGTTGCTTTGTGGCGAATCGTTTATGTTCTGCTACTGTAAGTAGCTTTGGTTAAAACTATCTGCTAAATGCGGAAATGTAAAAGTACTTTTTTGTATTTTTCCCTTTGTATTTATTTCACTAGCTTCCTTTGGTTTGTAAATAGGCTAGTGGGCCACTAGGTATAAACTGAACCGTATTTCACAATTAGTAAATGTTTGTGGTGCACGTCACATTATCAACATTATATAATCGCCATATTGATTCCTATCACTGCTTTAACTAGCTCTGGAGCCGCTGTAGAGGGCGGCTCTGGGTTTTGGATGCAGTTCAACGAATCAAAAGACACACTCCTTATTTACTAGATAAAACATTTTTTGGACTTTGAACAAGGAGGGCTGTGTTTATGAATTCAGAGACTTTAAAAAGAGCTCTTTGTCTGATATTGTGAGAAACTTTGTTGCTAAAGATATATCTCTTCTGTTTCAGATTCCATGGCAGGAACAATTGATCAAGCCAAAATGAAGTTTTCGAAAATAGTAAGTTCTGTTTTGGACAAACTTGTCTTCTTTAAATATTAACTTTGCATGTATTTCTTTGGAGTTTAGAGCCTACTTTTTTCCCCCCTGTTAACAGGTAAACAGCCGCTCCTACACCCGGTTCAATCAGTCTCAGAATCCTGATGGAGAAAGCAGCCGTGTGGAGGTGAAGCTCTCTGTGGAAGGTGAGGAGGAGGAGGAAATGGATGGTACAGAACAAGGACACGTTCAACGTGATGCATACATGAGATCCAGTCATTCTCGGCCATTGAACAAGTGGAGGATTCTGGTTTGCGTGGGTGTTGTGCTGGCTGTCTTCTGTGTGGGTGAGTGTTTTTGTATATCCAAATGTCATTATCATTCAGTCATTATCAAAGAATATTAAACTAGGGCCCTGTTAAATCCATTTAAATTTTTCCTAAATTCTGTTTTCCATTTGAATAGTTTAAATTTGAATAATCAAAAAGGATGTCTAATCAATTGAATTCATAAAACTTTGATCAGTCATTTTGTGGTTTAACCCTTTCACGTGTAAGTACATGTATTTTGTCGTTTGAACACCTTTATAATGATCATGTTGGTTGATCTATAATGGGTGATGGATGCTGACATTTTAGTTTGCGCTGCGATGCTGAGCATCAGTGCTGTCACAATTACAAGATCTAAATTCATCCACTTCTTCTAAAAGACTTAAATAAGTGGTCGGTGAACTGGGAGAAGAATAGAGTAAACTTTATAGTTGCCTAGTAGTCGTTTCATTGTTATTTAACTAATTTGACCGTCTTTTGCTGCAAAACCAGTCCATGTGTGCTGTTTTTGCAAAAAGTCCAGCTCTTTGGACAGCAAGACATAGTAAAGCGTCAGTTTCTGTCAGTTTTACAGCAGCAAAACGAACACTGTTGTGTTTACTCGCTACTCACGAAATCCTGTCATTGCCACTGTAACGATGGAAAAACATGATAACTTTCAGTTTGCCAATTAAAAGCCGCTCGTACGCACAAGGTCATTCATCTTGAAATCATATGTGACCTGATCCAGCAAAATGAGTCACAGTAACCCAAATTTCAAAATTGAGTGCGTGCGTGCGTGTGAGAGAGAGAGGCAGAGAGATAAGCAAAGAGAGAACAAATAATGCTAGCCTATGCAATCATATCTTTGTGTAGGCTAGTTGACAATAACAGTGTAACAAATTCATAACGGAGATACCAGCGCGCTAGTCTGACAGGAGGATGGCTGGACCAATCGCGTGCCTGTCAGTCGAAACGGGGCTTCCCATTGATAAAAATCAGCGTTTATGTCAGTGTGTTTACATTTCTAAGCTTTTTGATTGGTTCTATACAACGTGTAACACCATATTTGGAGAGCAGAGATAGTGACGTTTCAGGGGATACCGGGAAATGCTCATAAGTGACGAGAGGAGTTGAAGTTCATTTCCAGCGAATTTAGTAAAACCATGTCAAATTTAATAGCCATTTAAATACCTTTACTCAATTATCTGGACTACGAAACTTTGGGAGATTATTTTTGAAAGTCTGTTCTTTGAAATTAGCTTAAAAAAATATATTTTTTTTTTCATTGTTTTTCCACATTATCGGCCCATATCTTAAAATAGAACGTTGCGACTTCCGACTCATTTCGCCAGAGTGTGTCACATATGATTGAATTCGCATCTTCTGATTGGTTCTTCTATGGGAAGTGGCGTTTAGTGGTTTCTGCCAGTGAACCGGTATTTCTGAATGGGCTGACACTGGGATTTAGTGGATTTGAAGCAAAAGTATTTGATGAACGTATACTATGTGTGAAGAGCATTCGCTCAATATCATTATCCTATTTTTGATGGAGATGGCTTTTAGCGTTTTTTGCATCTGAACTCTTCAAATATTAATTTGATTAATTTAAGAGATATAAATTAGTTTGCCATGGTCAGTTAAGCGTTCAATACAAAAATACTTGACCCCATAATGCTGTGAATGACCTATCAAAATTAAGTGTTTTAGAGAGCCATATTCTCAGTTTTTCCCTTGGACTCATATGTGAAACCAAACTCTTTTTTTTTCTTTTATCTTGTGACAGGTTTACTCATTGGATACTCTGTCAGCCGTAAGTCTGAGTCTCCTTCCTGCTCTTCACCAGACGGTGTTCAGCCAACTCAAAAGGTTCTTCAGCCAACTCAAAAGGTTCCTCAGCCAACTCAAAAGGTTCAGCCAAATCAAGATGTTCAACCGATTTATGACGTTTCTGATCCCTCTATGGATTGGAGTGACCTTGTTAAACTTCTGAGTGATAAACTGTCATCTAAAGCCATTGAAGATAATTTAAGGTATCTGTAAATCATTTGATATTATTGGTCATTGTTAGCATTGTCAGTTTAAACATTAACACAATTGTGAATGAGTAAAAGTACAGCCTTTTTTAAATATACAGATCTGTTATTGTTCTGATTTTCTGTTGTTCTTCCATCAAGTGTGTATTCCCAGAGGGATCGTAATGCAGGATCATCTGTAGATAACAAGTTAGGTGACAATATCCATAGTATTTTCACGAAACTGAATATGGAACCCTGGGTTGATGAGCACTATGTGAAGCTACAGCATCCTAACAGGTCAGTAGGCAATCCAGAAACACTTTCCGAAAATAAGTAACCACTCTGCAACCACAAAGAATACCCTGGCAACTAGATAGCAATACACTAAGTAAACTTTTAAAACTTTAGCAACCCCATTACAGCAAACTAAAACCATTCAAAAATCATAACACTAACAAATCTTTCTGAACAGTAAAAACCACATAACATGCATAAAAATGCATGCTAAAAACCTGTTAGAACACACAAAAAAACACACATAACAAGCATATAATGCACTACAAACCACACTGAACACTCACCTTTCAGAGGTCAGAATGTGCTGGTTTGTGTTTGGATGTATAACTCAATATCCATATAAAGATTTATCACATTATTTAATGCATTCTGACTTATTTACACTGTTAAAGAGCTGCATTCTCATGCTAAACATGGCCAAAGTTTCAAAACATGAGTTGGACGTATGACAGAGTATTTCTGTACCAAATACACTACTTCCGGTTTCTGAGAGTTTTTTCCGAGTAACACCCTTTATCATGTAATAAAGGGCGGAATTCCTTGTATGGGCACTTCTCCCTGATAAGCGTGCACACACACATCACCCAGAGCAAGAGCACGCCCATAAACGCGCTTCGTTCGGGTTACGGAAGCCGAGAGATTTTTCAACAGTGGCTGTGTCCCTTCGAAGGCCGCATTTGAAGGCTGCATACATCAAGACAGTCTAATTTAAGGAAAAATAAAGTTAGATTGCAAAGTAAGAAAGAAATTACAGTATTTTACACCTCACAGTGAATATCAGTCAATTTTATTGCGGTTACTTTTCTTAAAGCAGAACTAGTAACTTTTTTTTATCTTCATAAATAGTTTTCTAAGTCCTTGCGATGGTTAATTGACTTGTAGTGGTGTGTTTGACCCCCTCTGGCACGTCTACGCCAGAAAACAGCACTTGCAATTTGAGTTTCGCTGACCCGACACAATCTCGCTTCATGTTCACGTTCACGCAAGAGTGACAAAATGCTTTACGGTAATTCAAAAACAATGTATTTATTATGACTTTATAAGAAAATTTTGAAAATTACCCACCTCCATCGAGATTTCTTGTACTGTATTTGCAAAACTACTGAGCTGGTGAGCGTTAGTCGTTGTAGTCCAGAGCTGCGCTTGGAGTATTTGCGACAGTGTGATTCACTGAAGGAACCTGTAGGGGGAGCTTCGCAAATCTTACTGAGTTCCGCTTTAAAGGGTCAGTTCACCCAAAAATGAAAATTCTGTAATTTATTACTCACCCTCATGCCGTTCCACACCCGTAAGTCCTTCGTTAATCTTCAGAACACAAATTAAGATATTTTAGTTGAAATCCGATGGCTCCGTGAGGCCTACATAGGGAGCAATGACATTTCCTCTCTCAAGATCCATAAAGGTACTAAAAACATATTTAAATCGGTTCAATATTAATATTATAATGCGACGAGAATATTTCTGGTGCAACAAAAAAAAACAAAATAACGACTTATTTAGTGATGGCCGAAACACTGCTTCGGGAAGATTCGAAGCATAATGAATCTTTTGTGTCGAATCAGCTGTTCGGAGCGCCAAAGTCACGTGATTTCAGCAGTTTGGCGATTTGACACACGATCCGAATCATGAGTCGATACGCTATTTCATTATGCTCCGAAGCTTCCTGAAGCAGTGTTTTGAAATCGGCCATCACTAAATAAGTCGTTATTTTGTTTTTTTTTGGCGCTCCCAAAATATTCTCGTCACTTTATAATATTAATATTGAACCACTGTACTGACATGAACTGATTTAAATGTTTTTAGTACATTAATGAATCTTGAGAGAGGAAATGTCATTGCTGGCTATGGAGGCCTCACTGAGCCATCGGATTTCAACAAAAATATCTTAATTTGTGTTCCTAAGATGAACGAAGGTCTTACAGGTGTGGAACGGCATGAGGGTGAGTAATAAATGACAGAATTTTCATTTTTGGGTGAACTGACCCTTTAAATAAGACATCCTTTATGACGTATGCAGCCTTCAAATGCGACATCTGGAGGATGCAGCCTTCGAAATGAGACTCGGCTCCTTTCACCAAAGGAGCGTTTTTGCTTGTGAGGGAAAGATTACCTTTTTCAGCTTCCCAAAGAACCCAGCATTAAGGGAACAGAGGATGAAGGCAGGCACGCCTCCAGGAGCTCGGCACATAGCAATATGTTAACATGCGCACAAACTGAAACCACTTCATAACGCAAAAACAGCATAGCAACACGCTGACAAGTGCCCAACATGATAAACAGTAAAAATCCACATAGCAACATGACCAAAACCAGTCAGAACACCTTTTTCCATCTTTCTTTGGTTGCACTATTTGTAATCTGGACTGTTTTTAACCCTAAAAGCGCCAAACCAAACAAAGTGCGGTTTGGTTCAGAGGAGATCGGAAGTCCGAGGGGGTTCCTGGCTTACAGTGAAACAGGAGAAAAAGAGGTGAGCCTTTCTCTTCCTCTCCTTTGCCAGTCAGCTGTGTCATTAGTTGTCCCATGAATTGCATTCTCAGTCATTTTCTTAAACAAATGTATTCACAGGGCAGAGTGGTGTACGCCAACTATGGTGAGCTTGCTGACCTGCAGACCGTGCAAGACGGAGAATACAAAGTGAATCTAAATGGGTCTGTCGTACTGATGAGAGCTGGAAAAATCAGCATGGCACAGAAGGTGACTCTTGAGAAGCAGATCAATTCTTTTTGAATTATTAGTGTTTTACTAGAAACAGTCTATTAATAGTATCATACTTTTTTGCTAGTGCTGATCAAAGTATGTTTGTCACCATATTAGGTTATGAATGCAGCTAAGATGGGTGCAGTAGCAGCTCTGATCTACCCAGACCCAGCTGACTATAAAACGTCTGAGGAATTTGATCTCTATGGTCATGTAAGTGATGCAGTCATGATTGTTGATTTTGTTCTGCTGTTATAACTTGGAACATTGGACATTTTTCAAATGGAAAGACTACAGTTAATTTCAATTTATTTTATATATATATATATATATATATATATATATATATATATATATATATATATATATATATATATATATATATATATATATATATATATATATATATATATATATATATATTTATTATTTTTTAGATGATGGCAAAAGCAATCTAAATTGCCTGGTAAATGTTGACTTACACGATACATTACAAATCAGTAACAGTGATGGTTTAAAACAATTTTAAAAATTGATCAATTAAAATCATAAATGTATTTTATTGTTTTTATTTGTCGTTTTATTGTTTATTCATTCCTTCTGGTCATTAATTACAGGTCCACCTAGGATCAGGTGATCCTTACACCCCAGGATTCCCATCGTTTAATCACACTCAGTTTGCTCCTGCCAAGTCCTCTGGTCTTCCAGAAATACTCGCCCAGACCATTACTATTGATATGGCAAAAAAAATCTTTGCGTACGTTATAGTTTTGGTTTACCTTGATCTTTTTTTAAAATCTTTGTCAAGAAACATCAAGGTTAATTGGTATTCTTTAATTTCTCACAGGAAAATGGGAGGAAAGGATGCTCCTGATCATTTTAAGGGTGGCTTCCTCAGTTACAAGTTGGGAAGTGAAACTGACAAAGTAGCCATATCTGTCAATAATAACCTTGTTGACACAAAGATCCATAACGTGTTTGGAGTCATCAAAGGATACGTGGACCCTGGTTAGTTTCTACATTTTTGCATAAATAAGTCTATAGATCTGAATGCATGTGGTCTCACTGTGGTTGTCTGAATCCGTCAGATCGTTATGTTGTGATCGGAGCGCAGAGGGACTCCTTGAGCTGGGGATATGCCAAGTCTGCAGTTGGAACTAGTCTTCTGTTGGAGCTTGCAAGGGTTTTTACAGAGTTGAAGAAAGGTATGCTCTTGTCTGCCTGTGTTCAAAAGCAGTCTGTCGGTGTCTGGCATGCACTCACTTCTTGTCCTCTTAACCTTAGATGGTTTCAAGCCCAAAAGAAGCATTGTGTTTGCCAGCTGGACCGCAGGGGATTTTGGGAACGTTGGAGTTACTGAATGGCTTGAGGTTTGTGTGCCAATATCATCTATGCTTGGCTATGATAATTGTATTCAGTTTGTTTTATAACGCAGTTATATTTTTGTAACGTGTTGTCGTCTTTGTTAAACAGGGATACTGGTCATCAATAGACAGGAAAGCCTTTACCTACATTAGTTTGGATGGGGTTGTTACTGGTAAGTTTACTGTGTGCAAGTGATAAGTTTATTATAGGATTTTGTACACCCAATTACAATAGTTTTTTTTTTTTTTTTTTTTTTTTTAATGACAAACTATTAATATCTACTAGTGTGGTGGACAAATTCAGTTCCAGCCCTTTCCCCATTCTTCTCCCTATCCTTCTAAAAAAAATTAATTGTTTCTCTTTAATCGTCAGGTGTGGGTTCCTTTAGAGCTTCGGCCAGTCCTTTGTTGCACACCCTTCTGCAGAACACCCTGAAAAAAGTCAAAAACCCTGTGTCAGGTTCAAGCCTTCTCCAGAGTTACGGTGATTTGTCATCTCTGTGAGTAAATCTGCTTTGATTTTTGTTATAATGGGTCGAAACTAGGGCTGGACGATTAATCGAAAAGTAATCGAAACTGAAATTCAGAACCTCTAACCGACGTAATTTTCCCATGTCGGTTATTTCGGTTTTTTGTATTCCTTCCACCTTAAAAACATACTAGGCTACCGCATGTGTAGCCACATGACTCTGCCCCATCCAGTCAGTGGCATAAAAGCAAAACACGGAGGTGAACGCCGGTTCAGCACAGTGGCGCGCGAGCGGTGAGCCTTGCGTCTTCACTAAACTTTGTCAGTTGCATTTGTTTTATGGTTTGGACAGTCAAGCAATTAGACGATTGGATGTGTATTATTATCAAGCTACCGCGCTCGCGCAGCTGCATTGTGTCACGAACACACATACAAACAGTAGCTGTGAAGATCGCGCGCACAGCGAGGAACGCAGAAACTAGTTGTCAGCACTGTTCTGTGATTTATCACTAAAGTAGCTTAGAAACTCAAAACTTATTAAAGCATATATTTTTCTACTTTTGAAGGAACTATTTACAACCCACAGCTTCACAATTAATAGAGAGACGGTATGACTAACTCACACACGCAATCACTCGTACTGGTACTGTACTAATTTATCTGATTTACAACGAGCAGAAATCTGTAAGAAATGTTACAAACCATACATAAAATAACTGCTGAAAGTGAGCTATGATGTCAGATCGCTCTTTCAATAGGAAAAAATATCTCACCTTTAATAGTCAATCATATTTACAGTACAAACATTGTCAGTGAACTATGAGGGCAAAAAAAAAAAAAAAAAAATCCAGAAACAAAATAATCGTTCATTAATTGTAATCAAGGTAAAATGTTCAATTAATCGAGGTTTTGATTTTAGGCCATAATCGTCCAGCCCTAGTCGAAACATCAATATAATCATGATGGTTTCTGTGGTGACATGACATGTACGTGCTTCTGAGTCCATTTATGTTTTGTGCTCAGTTTGACACCCATGCAGATGGATGATGCTGCATATCCTTTCCTGGCCTTCTCTGGAATCCCATCTGTGTCTTTTAGTTTCGTCTCTTCTCAGGTAAGCGTTTTTGTTTTGTTGGCCTGTCAATTTAATCAAAAATAAAATAACATGATTAAAAAATCTTCAATCAGAAGAATTATAAGAGTTCTAATTAGTAGAATTATAATAAGAGTTATAATAAAAAAAAAAATCCTTGCTCTTCCATGCTTTATAATGGTACTCCTGATTTTGAAATCCGGAACATTTTATCCATCCATCATAAAAGTAATCCACACGGCTCCAGAGGGTTAATAAAAGTCTTCTGAAGCAAAGCAATGAGTTTTTGTAAGAAAAATATCCATATTTAAAACTTTCTTAACTAAAATAACTATCGCTTGGCAGACGGTCTATAAATTCTGAAGCGACGTATGAAGGAAGATGGAGTAGTGTAATCTCTTATATCGAAATTCTCGTTTTAGACTTCTTATTTGTGACCGTTTTGTTTTGCTCTGCTTCCGCTTTCGTCAATGCGTCATCCGTCAGGTCAAAGATTACTCTTGATTTGTGTAGGCCGTATGCCGGAAGCTAGTTATTGTACTTTATAAAGTTTTAAATATGGATATTTTTCTTACAAAAACCCATCACTTCGCTTCAGAAGGCCTTTATTAACGCCCTGGAGCCATGTGGATACAAACTTTTATGATGGATGAATGCATTTTTTTTTTACTTCAAAATCAGGAGCGCCATTCAGTACCATTATAAAGCTCGGTAGAGCCGGGATATTTTCTAATATAACTCAGACTGTGTTCGTCTGAAGAAGATAGTCATATACACCTAGGATGGCTTGAGGTTGAGTAAATCATGGGATAATTTTCATTTTTGGGTGAACTATCCCTTTACTGTAAGTTCCACAAAAAGCCATTTTCTAACCATTCAAGCTCACCACCCATTGGTTTTAAGAGACTGATGGCCCTAAATGTTGCTCTGTTCGTAAATGTCATATACAAAGAGTCATCCAGATGTTTGCAAACTCATTTTATTACATTTTTTTTCCACCAGGCCACTGCTGACTACAAGTTTTTTGGAACCGACAAGGATGATAATAATAAACTGAATCTCGTCACCGAAGGGAAAGTGGTTGAGCTGTCTTTGCTCGCTGCTCAGGTTGCTGGGCAGATGGCCCTCCGTCTCGTTCATGACCACATCCTCAAACTGGACATTACCAAGTATAGCAGTGTGATCAATGAGCAAGTGCACGCCATCATTGCTGGTGTTAACACTCTCAAAGATGACAAGGTAATGCTTTTTGTCATATGCATTGTTTTTGCAGTGAGCTACAAAAAAACTTGAACCAGTTTTGAATCTGCAAAATAACTTGCTCGTTTCTCAAAATACTTTCGACAGGTCGATAAAATTGAGTCTTTGTCCACGGAGTGGCTGAACGAAGCAAAGGGCTCCTTTAGTCGTGCCGCAGCCTCTCTAGCTACCGACCTCAAGAACAGCGACCTGAATGACATAGAGACGTGTCGCATACTCAATAACCGCATAATGAAGGTAAAGGTATTCTCTTGGCTTTTCTAGGCGCATCTTGTATCATCGATTGATACATATTGGCCAAGTTCTCATGTTGTTGTCATTTTCTTTCTCTTTTAAGGTGGAGCATAATTTACTGTCTCCTTACGTCTCTTTGAGAGATGTCCCGTTCCGCCACATTTTCTTTGGAAATGGGTGGCAAACCGCCAACGACCTGGAAAAGTATCTGAAGGATGTACATGTAAAAAAAGCACGTTTTGACATAGACCAGGTCCTAAACAAGTTTGCTCTATTCACCTGGAACATCCAGGGCTGTGCCAATGACCTGGCTGGAGATATCTGGGCCTTAGACAATGAGATATAGCGTTTTTCACCAACCAGATGTTGGTTTTGCTTAAAGGTTCTACTCGATGCACACATATATAATCCTGCCACTATGAAGTAGATCTGATTTGATTTGGAACCATGACTTTGATCAAGCATATCTTCAAAATTAGTGAGATGGCAGCTTTAAGTCAAATTGTGGAAGTTCTTTAAACATAATAAGAACTATATTGAGATAATAATTACAGGTATCATTCTTATCAGTCTTATTATATCTATACATATTAGTATATTGCATTTGGATGATTATAATATGTATTATTGCTGGACTGAGGATAAATAATACAATATTTAAATGATAAAGACATCGGAGCACAAGCTTTGCTTTGCTCTTCTGCTGACTGATTTTAAGGTGCATTTCAGGTTCAAGTTGTTATTTTTCTTAAAGATGTTTTTCCATGTCTCATCAAGTTGCATATGGAGTAAACCTTGTTCTCAGCTGCTAGTTGGGGATTTTAGTCCCTTTCGCACTTCTTGTAAAACCCCCAAACTCAGCCTTTTTGACCAACTGAGGACCATACTATATTTATTTCTTATTTATTTATCAGTGACAGTGTTCACTATAAAAGTGTCTTTTTTTTAATTATCGGAAGCAGTGCCTTCCATAATTGTGACGGTTATACTGTCAGTTCTTAAAAGCAGCATCTGCTAACAGAAATGCATGTTACCAACAGCTGGCATCAGAAATGTCTCTTGTTACAGGTGCTTGAGGAAATAAGCTCAAAAGCACCTGTTTTATTACTTGCAGAGCAGTTCCTCTTCTTTAAAAAAAAATATATTTTCATTTTTTTTTTTTTTTTTTTGAAGAAAAGCCCTAATTTGGCAAAACTGAAACCACAAGATAACAATTTGGGTTATGGGTTACAATTATGGTTTTTCAGATCTCCTAGTACTGAAGTATCTTTTTAGTTCTCGTTGGTCTGAAACAATTTAATGAATTGGCAAGGCAACTTTCCATTTTAACAACTCGGGGGCTCAAGCATTTTAGTGACAAAAGCATTTCTTTGTAACATTTATATTTCTATTCTAAAACCATTATCGGGAGCAGTGTCTTCCATAATGTGGAGTGTTCAAAGGTAGTTTTTGCCTACCGGCGTGTATATATCGAGGGCAGTGATCCTCATATTTCACTGTAGGGTGGATCAAATTATCGGGAACAGTGTTTCCCATAGTTTATGTAAATATTTGTTTTTCATTATCGTGTTTTTTGTTTTTTTTGTGTGGCTCTTTCCTGCTTTGTTTGCTTTGTAGGCAACTATTGAAGTAAATTGTGAGTTACATCTAGTCATGACTTTTGTTTTTCAGAGTCAGTTTCTTTTCAGTGTTTCATTGGGTTCTTGTTTCAGATTTCACTTTTCTGGTCTATTTCTGTTGCGAAATTCCGTTTTCAAAAAAAGTGTAATTGTGTAGTTTATAAAGAAGCTCTTTCAGACTTTTACGCATTTCTGTACCTGTATTTTTTTTTTTTTTTTTTTTTTTTGGGCAGGTGTTAGAAAAGAGGATGTGTTCATATTGCATAATTAGAATATGATGTATGACTGATTAGCTTGCTGCTGATTTTACATAATGGTTTCATGTTTGAAGGCACTTCTGACCAGTTTTGCAAGTGTGTATTGCATACTATTTTGAAACTTCGTCTTTTCTCCTCTTTGTGGCACTTACCAGAAACAGAGCTAGTTTGGTCTTTCATAGCATGTAAAAATGTGCATGAATTAAATCTAAACATCACAGATTGTTAAAAACAATATAAAGGATCTTTATGCTTCAATCTGTAATCTTGGTGAATAAACTGTTACTTACACGCAGGGATGATTTACCAAATTCATATTTCTCAAAATCAATAGCAGGGAAGTTGAAATTGATTGTTTGAACATGTGTTGGGTGTTGGGGTTACAACCATTTGATTACTGTGAAATGTTAGAACTGACATGTGTTTTCAAAATCTGTCAGCCTTGATTTGCTCTGAAATAAACTCTGGCATTGCAAGTATGTTTACTGCTGTGTAAGACCTATTATTTTTTTTCTCACCTCACAAGACATGAAAGAGATCTTGAACATTTTTGTTTGTCACCTGATAGTCATAAACTTGTTTGTGTTCATATTTGTTGAACTGGGAGGGCCAACTTCAGGAAAAGAAAAAAATCCAAAAGATATGTTATGATAAGGGTGTATTTGCAACTGGCTTAGTTAAAAAAAAAAAAAAAAATTAGTTGGTCCTCACAAGTAATGAAATGCAAAACTCCCATAAAGCAACATGAAAACCAGTGAGTGATGGCTGCTCACTGTTCATGAGGTCTGTAACAAATTCTAGAAGGATATCATTTGTCAATGTTATAGTAAATTACGTTAGAATGTGTTTCTAGTTACATTGTAGTCCCCAATGAGAACAGCTTCAATGGACACATGAATGTTATATTTCACATGATGTACAAATGCCAAGTTTAGATTTAGTCTTTATTAATTTTATTTACCTTAACCCTTTAATGCATAGACATCACTACAGTGGACAGCTATTCAAAAAGCCATTTCTTGCGATTCCATGGGTTTTGATTGTGCATCAACCACTACAGTGGAAACTAGTGCATCATCCTATACTCTGCCACCAAGTGGCAAACAGTTGTATGTTGATTTTTTTTCTTCTCGAAACCAAGATGGCCGATGGCCAGTCAGAAACGGCAAGTTGCTCAGGAATAAGGTAAAAAAAATTGTAAGTATTGATTTTAGATCGTTAGGAAATTCTGATTAATCATCTGTCCACTACATTGGAAATCATTCATCACTAGCTATATTTCATCTACAATTCATACCAATAGACTGTTGTTCTTAAAGGGATAGTCCACCCAAATATGAAAATTGGGTCATTAATTACTCACCCTCATGCCGTTCCACACCCGTAAGACCTTCTTTCATCTTCGTAACACAAATTAAGATATTTTTGATCAAATCTGATGGCTCAGTGAGGCCTGCATTGCCAGCAAGATCGTTTCCTTTTTCGATGCCCAGAAAGCTACTAAAAACAGTTCATGTGACTACAGTGGTTCAACCTTAATATTATAAAGCAACAAGAATACATTTTGTGCTCCAAAAAAAAAACAACTGCGACTTTATTCAACAATATCTAGTGATGGGCGATTTCAAATCTTTTGTTTCAAATCAGTGGTTCGGAGCATGTATCAAACTTCCAAAGTCACATGAACTATTTAAATTTCGAAACACTTTGAAGCCTGAAATCATGTGATTTTGGTGCTCTGAACTAAAGAAGCACCGTAGAACTCAGTAAAGCTTCGAAGCTTCGTGAAGCAGTGTTTTAAAATCAGCCGTCACTAGATGTTGTTGAATAAAGTCGTTATTTTGTTTTTTTGGCACACAAAAAGTATTCTCGTCGCTTTATAATATTAAGGTTGAACCACTTTACTCACATTAACTATTTTAAATGTTTTTAGTAGCTTTCTGGGCATTGAAAAAGGAAATGGCCTCACTGAACCATCGGATTTTATCAAAAATATCTTAATTTGTGTTCCGAAGATGAACGAAGGTCTTACAGGTGTGGAACGACATGACTGAATTTTCATTTTTGGGTGAACTAACCCTTTAAATACTTAATCGGCAGTAACTTTTTGGTTGTAAATAAATGTATTTGTGTTATTATAATGTAATTTGCAATTATGACAAAAAAGTTTCTGATTACATAATGTGTTACTAGTAATGCGTCATTAGGCTACATCAAATAGGTAATCTGGTTCCTTGTAATGCTTTACTCCCAACACTGCTTATTTCAGATGAAACTGAAAACACCTGATCGCTATTTCTTTCCCACAGTCTGAAAACATCAGTAGATCATTATAAATTTCAGTCTGAGGTTTTCTCAGAGAGGAGAGCTATGTTAGAAATGTGTCCATTTTGAACATCAGAATTATTAGATAATAAGGGTAAATCGACACAGACTGGTGGGGGCATTTGTTGTAATTCATGCATAAAAGGGTTAATTGATGAAGAACAGTCAATGTAAGGTTCCCATAAAGATACAAACGCCCCCGCGCGCTCGTCTGCGTAAAGAGCGCTGTCGCTTTAAGAAAGAGATGCAATCCTTGTTGTACCGAGGGTGAAGAAGGATTACGGCCGCTGAGCAGCTTATTCTCTGTCTTTAAAACGACTATTTAAGAGGTAAGTAATTCATTTGACAGTCTTGTCTGTTTTGAAATATAATTCACTCAAAACTAAATGAACGTGAGCTCAGACCGCTGCACTGGATGTTCGGGAATCGATGCAGGTACCTCTGCGCTACGCTAACCATCCTGATGACTGCAGGACTGCATCACTACAGAGCATGTGATCAGTATGGATAACACCGGCCTTTAATGCCTATTTCGTTAAATTTAACTGTCTATTTATAGGTTACTTACGCTTGTTGTGTCCGGCTCTATCTGAATATATAGAAGACAAGTGGCTGTGTCTCAAAACCTAGCGCGCTGTCTAGCTAGACAACACTAATGGGCCTGAGATGATGACTCGAAAGTCGCTTATTATAGCGGTAAAGTTAGTTTAACGTTTGACGTTCGAGGCATACGGTTTCATACCCATTATACTCTATGCGCATTTCATTTTTTTCAGCCCAAACCAACCCAGATATAAACAAATGTCCTTTGCATAGCACAAGGCTTAATTTCAAGAAATAAAATATATATTAATTAGCCCTATAAATCAATTAAACAATTTAACTATATGACATTATAATATCAAACTAATAGTAAAATGTTCAGAAGATTATCCCTTGTATAGGCTATACAATACTGAACCCATTTAAATCCATTAAGGTACAACACCGTTTGGCCTAAAGGTATCAAACAAACTGTAAATTACTCAGAATATTATTAATTATTAATAATCTGAAAAATAAGCCTTGTGCAACATGAGGAATTTACAGTTCCTTTGATACCTTAAGGCCAAACGGTGTTGTAGTTTAATGGATTTATAATATTGCATACATAAATGAAAACGATAAATACAAATGTCAGTGATACTAAAATATCACTTATTTATATTACTTTTAGTGATTCAAATCTTTTGAATCCATTCTCCAAAGAGATTAATTTATATTTGAATGCTGTTGTGTTATGAATGAAATGATTCATTGAATCATTCACTCAACAGATTTGTTAAACATAGAGTTGTTCGCGACCAAAACAAGTGTCATTATACATATTAACTTGCATGTCTATAAAAAGTCAGTCAGCGAGAACGATTTGAACATGTCAACTGGATGATGTTCACCTTACAGGGTCCACCATCATCCCTCTTACGTGCATTTATTGTGCAAATCTCTGCATTAGTATCAAATGTTTGTAAAAACATATTGTAACAAGGTTATAAATGCTCACTATGATAACTTATCTCTGCATTTGTAAATTTGTTTTGCAGTTTGACGTTGACTAGTCAGAAGCGGCCTTGATTTGGCTCATATGTGCCTGTCATGGCCCTGTCAAACACTGGGCCGCCGGAGGACCGTCCCTGACATCAGCTATTTTGGATATTTTCTGAAGACCTCAGGACTGGCCTAAAGCTTTGTAAGACCACTTCTAGATATCACTTTACCTTAAATCCCTCGTTGGGTAAATAAGCAAGACTATATTTGGTTCTCTAAAACTTGGAATATCCTGAATATAAGACTGAATTTAGTTATGAAATATTTAGAATATTGTTTCTATATGTGCTGTACCAAATTACAAGGCCAGTCTGTCTATCTTCTTATTTCTATTTAGTTCTCTGAACTTAGAATGTCCTGAATCAAAGAATGAATTGTTTAAATTGGATATTGATATTGTTTCTATATGTGCTGTTCCTCTATATAGGGCCAGTGTGAGTCTGTTGCGTAATTATATTATCTCACAGTATCAGAGTTTCAAAGAGTGTACATTTCCACCCACCCTGCCTCCTACGACAGTGTCCTATATTGGGAATCCTCATATTTGTGCGTAGAGGATCTCTGGAAGGGAAAAAGATGCCATGTGGCATTCTGTCTGCTCTTCTTAGTCATGCTCTAGTTGCCAAGGGTTATTGCGTCATTGTCACACTCAGTGGGTGATTTATGATGGTTTATGTGTTTAGTGAAAAAGTGTGAATAAATATGTTTATGGACGTCTGTGGACTGTTTTAATTGAGGGTGTTTAGGCAACTCAGTCACATTCTCTCTGCACCTTCCCCCCCGCCCTCTCTGTTTCACACTGGGAGGCTGCATAATTCATCAGTAGTGAATGGGTCAACATGTCCTGATTTACTGCTCTATAAGCAGATGTACATTTCCCCAAAAGAATCAATGAAGTTTTGACACCCTTTTTGTCTCTCTTTATATATATGTTACACGGCTCTCTGGAATACTTGATTCTGATTGGTCAGTCGGCTAAATCTGTGTTGTGTCTGGGCATATTTATATAAAATCATTGCAGAAATCTATCTATCTATCTATCTATCTATCTATCTATCTATCTATCTATCTATCTATCTATCTATCTATCTATCTATCTATCATCCATCCATCCATCCATCCATCCATCCATCCATCCATCCATCCATCCATCCATCCATCCATCCATCCATCCATCCATCCATCCATCCATCCATCCATCCATCCATCCATCCATCCATCCATCCACGCAGAACCTGATTTTGCCGAGTTCAACATGTTCCTGAGTCAACATCTTTGTTGATCCTGGAACAACATTCAAATCAACCAATCAGATTTGAGGGACAAGTTTACAGATTATGTCAAGTTTAGGCTTAAAATCATGAATTGGTGCTTCCAATCATTTCGCTCTGATTTTAGGAATAACTTATGTGTAGGGTTAAGTTTAGGGGTAGAGATAAGGTTAGGACTAAATGTTCGTAAAGGAACGTTGTTCCAGAGTCAACAAAATATGTTGATCCAGGAACGCGTCTAACTCAGCAAAATCAGAACGTGTTTCTGTCTATACGTCCATCCGTTGTAGTGTACATGCTCTGGCATGTAGTGTGGTGACCTGAGTTTGAATCAAGCTTGAGACGTTTCCTAATCCTATTCCAGTCATTTCCTGTGGCTATAAAAATGGCCACAAATAAAATAAAGGATTTGTACAGAAATGTTGACATCAGTATGTGTGTGTGTGTGTGTGTGTGTGTGTGTGTGGGGGGGGGTGGGGGGTGTTAAGCAGTGCAGTGTTGAGCACATTCAGTTTTGTACAGCAGTACTGTTTAAGGTTTGTGTTTTGAGGTCCGCCGCACTCGTGCTGCATCTCGCAGTGACTCAGCAAGAGAAAGCAAAATGCTGCTTCTGGAAAAGACACTAATATGGAAATGCCTTACCGTTAACAAGCTGTGACCTTTTTATTCATCTGACTGAGACCGGAGACTTAAGGAGATGAGACAGAGGATGGATGTTGACTTGTTTGGAAGACAGGACAGAGCTGCAATTAAATGGATTTTAAGGCACTGTGCGCAGTCTGCGCACTGATTCATTCACCCAAAAGGGTGGGATTAATCTTTCACATTAATTCTCAGGAGGCTGGGCAGAGGTTTTGCAACAGAAGACACGGTTTCACATGAGACTGCAACTATTTTTTCAGCGAGGAATCAGATTACACATGTTATTCTTGACTTTAGCGTATAAAAGAGAGCTTTGTGTTGCTGCTGATGCGAGGAAGAAGAATCAAACAAATATATCTTGCAGATTAGAGGAGACGCTTGACAGTTTACTGTGAAAACAGGACACACCCCGAGGGAGTGCAGTTCACTCATACACACACTCCCTGAAAGCACTGCTTTCCATGTACAAATGGCGGCGGTCTCAGAATACCAGCGGCACTATAATGTAAAAGATGAGGTAAAAGATGAGGTTTACTGTTTTCTCTACACAGCAAAAAAACTGTATTTTTGTCTTGTTTTTCAGGAAAAATATTGAACTATCCTTAAAATCACAGATTTACTTGAGAAGCAGAACTGTGGAGGATAATATTGTTTATGCTTAAAACAATATAAGATGTTCTTATGTTGTGTGTGCAGCCGGATGGTGGAGATATGCAGTCTGACGAAGGTACGGAGTGGCTCATGGAGCTGCTCACCGATGTGCAGCTCCAGCAATATTTTCTGCGTATCCGTGATGACCTCAATGTCACACGTCTCTCACACTTTGACTATGTCAAAAATGAGGACCTTGAAAAGATCGGCATGGGCCGACCAGGTGAGTGGGGTTGCATGTGTTTTAAGTGTGGGAGAGGAGCTTTGAATTTTGGAAGAATTAATTAAATTTTTATTTATTTATTTATTTATTGAAGGGCTGTCAAGCGATTAAAATGTTTAATCTAATTACACAATGTGGCGATTAATTAATCTTATTAATGGCAAATTATTCGCACATCAAATTTGTACATTAATTACCCCCAAAAAATAATTTAAAGTCATTATTGGGTTAAATCAGGTCAGATGGACATTAAAAAATTACCTTTGGAAAATAAATATTTTATTTGATTCAACATAGAATTTATTACACATAAACTTTTAGACTTTAGCGGCCATGAGGGTGTGTAAATGATGACATAATTTTAATATAATATAATATAATATAAAAAAGATGAGGTGAAAATTATTTGATATTATATTCATTATATTTAAACCTTCTGACCTTTTTATCTCTCTCTGGCTCTGCAGGTCAGAGACGGCTATGGGAGGCAGTGAAAAGGAGAAGGGCCATGTGCAAACGGAAGTCATGGGTGAGCAAGGTATGGTGAGGATCCTGAAATGGAAAAAAATGTCAGACTTCCTTTTAATGTCTGTAATTCTGAAAGTTATCCGACTTCATGAGAATAATATATGTACCGAGTTAAAACTGATCCTATCACTTTAGCCAAAAGAGGGGGCTACAGAGCCTCCCCGCCATGTCCATTTCTTACCTTTTACCTATGCCTAACGGCCGACAACTCTAATGTGTGAGCTGAATGTTATGAAATTTTAAGTATGAAAACAGCCTAAAAGACTATTAAAGTTTAATGTGTTACCATGGCAACTCTATTTAAGATATCAAGAATCCTTTTGCAATTTTACATCTGCCGTGTCTTGACCTTATTCTGACCAAGTTTGAAGTGATTCATAAGTGTAAAATGTAAGAGAATTGTTTTAACTGATACCCTTCTTGGGTAATTTTCATTCTGTCACCATTTACTCACCCTTATGTCATTCCAGACCTGTATGACTTTCTTTGTTCTGTGAAACATTGAAGGAGATTTTTTTGTAAATACGTCGACTACTTATTAATAAGACTTTTTTTCTCATAGCTGCATTTGAGCTTCACATAGATTATCATTGATGTCTGCCAGGTTTATGAATGACACCTCTCACTGTGTGAAGAGCTATTGCATCTTTTAGTCAGAGGCAGGTAGAATCACCCTCAGCCGTAGTCTCTGTGCTTGGGTCAGCAGGTGTTCACCGGAAAGCGGCCTGACTCAGATTCCCAGACCCCAGTGGTGTTCCGCAGCTCATCCCCATCATCAGCTCAACCAGACGGTCAGCCAGCCGATCTCACCTGCCTCATCAGTGACAGAGACCTAACCCTCTACGAGAAACTGGGAGACGGCTCCTTCGGAGTGGTGAAACGCGGAGAATGGCAAGCCCCCTCTGGAAGAGTGGTTAGGAAGATAAACATCACTAGTAATGATTAGCTTTTCATATGCATAATATAATGCATAGCTTTTCTTCCTGTGCTGTAGCTGAGTGTGGCTGTGAAGTGCCTGAAGACAGACCTGTTGGACCAGGGTGAAGGTCTAGATGACTTCATAAGAGAAGTTAACGCCATGCACTCCCTGGACCACCACAATCTCATTCGTCTATATGGTGTTGTCCTCACACACCCCATGAAGATGGTGAGGAATGAGAATTGAAGTACTAAAAATGGCATTATGTGTCTTTAAAAACATAACTATGTTGCTATATGAGTCTAACTTTATGGTGACTCAAGCAAACAAACCTAAACCAAATCAAACTACATTAATACTTAGCAAGAACACATCTTTTGAATGTTCTATTCATGGATTCATGGATTCCACAAAACATTAAGCATCACAACATTGATAACAATAAGAAATGTTTCTTGAGCACCAAATGAGCATATTAGAATGATTTCTGAAGGATCATGTGACACTGAAGACTGGAGTAATGATGCTGGTAGTGTAAATGATTTTCATTTTTGTGTGAACTATCCTTTTGCCCATCTTATTTGTTTCAGGTGACAGAACTTGCCCCATTGGGTGCTTTATTGGACCGCCTGAGGAAGCGTCAGGGTCATATATTGATATCAGTGCTGTGCCACTACACCGTTCAGATTGCCTGTGGCATGGCCTACCTTGAGTCCCGCCGATTCATTCACAGAGACCTGGCTGCACGCAACATCCTTTTAGCTTCCAATGACCTCATTAAGATCGGTGACTTCGGCCTGATGAGGGCCTTGCCTAAAAACGATGATCATTATGTGATGCAGGAGCATCACAAAGTCCCTTTTGCCTGGTGAGAAGAGTTCTAGACCACCATATACTTTTTATTCTTTCCCCCAGCTCATGTTGACATGCTCTGTGCTTTGCAGGTGTGCTCCAGAGAGCCTGAAGACACGTACCTTCTCCCATGCCAGTGATACCTGGATGTTTGGAGTAACATTGTGGGAAATGTTCACCCACGGGCAGGAACCATGGGTTGGACTCAATGGTAGTCAGGTATACACACATACCTGACCTTAAACACTTCTTTCTGTAAGTAAAGTTGGTGTGACATCTGTGTTCTTTTGCATAGATTCTCCATAAGATCGATAAGGAGGGAGAGAGGCTTATCAAACCAGAGGACTGTCCGCAGGACATTTATAATGTCATGCTGCAGTGCTGGTCACCCAAACCCGAGGACAGGCCGACGTTTGTGTCCCTCAGGGACTTCCTTGTGGAGGTAAGGTCTGTGATAGTAACAGCAGAAGGTGATTACACTGGTTAGAATGTCCTTTTTATTGTATTGCACATACACCAGAAAGTCAATATAATTATTGGTTGTTTTAATTAATGAAGTCTTTCTAATTCACTTATAGACAATGCCCACTGACATGAGGGCACTGCAGGACTTTGATGAACCAGACAAACTTAAAATTCATGCCAATGACATCATCACTATCATTGAGGGCAGGTGAGGGCGAGTTTTTTTGGGGGTCAGCCAGGTGTAGAAATCCACTGTATTAACCTACAGCCTTGGAAAGAAAAAAAAATATTGAAATTTGATCATCATTAAATGAATTGCAAGTCTTGACAGTTCTAGTTTTTCACCATTTATGCTAAGGACATGAATGTTGAACAGAACAGCCTTGCTTTCTTTAAAAAAAAAAGTGTATATTTAGTTATTTTAGTCTGTTTTTACAGCCTGTTTTCTGTGCTGCAGAGCAGAGAACTACTGGTGGAGAGGTCAGAACAGACAGACCCTGAAGGTGGGACAGTTCCCTAGGAATGTAGTGACCTCTGTGGCTGGTCTGTCTGCTCACGACATCAGCAGACCTCTCAAGCACAGTTTCATCCATACAGGCCATGGAGACACAGACCCACACAGAAGTTGGGGCGCCCCTGACAAGATTGATGAGTAATATTCCATAACCATGCATGATTGACCTCTTGTTAGCAGACACTATAGATTTTTTTCTCTCTCTCTCTCAGGGAACAGACTGCTTTACTTGTGTTCACCACTAGAGAACCACCAGTAATTCTCAACCTTTTTGACTCAAAAGTCCCAAAATATGCTACTTCCGGGATTTCTGCTGTAATTATAATAAAGCTGCTCGCTTTCAAACTTTTTTAACGGAAACTTTGAGTATTAATATGTTAAATTAGATTCGTTTTGTGATTTCAAATGTTTCAAGAACCTTGTGATCTTCAGTAAAAAATAAGTTATTGAGGGGTTAAAATAATGTTTTCATTTATTATTTTTATTATATTATTATATAGGAAATCTCAGTTTGAAATCTGAGATTCTCATCTTGATTTTGTATTGTATTTTTAGCATTTTAATTTCATTACATTTTAATTACATTTAAGTCCAATTATTTTAATATATTCATAGTAATTTGTTGATTTAAAATACTGTTTAGTCATCTCTGCCCACTTATTGAGAACCACTGAATGACTGAAAACACGCAGTTGGATTTAGTTATTTACCCCATGTGCTTTGTGTTCAGTCTGTACCTTGGTAATCCCATGGATCCTCCAGATATTCTTGGGTTGGATTCAAATGCGGCCAAGCCCACTAAACTTCCAAACCGGGCTAAAAGTAAGCAATGGCTTAATCTTGTTGAGCTGGGCTGTTCTGCTCTTCTTCAAATTCACCACTTCTTTATTTCACTCTGTCTTCTTTTGTTTCTGATCATTTCTTCTTCAACTTTTGTGTCAGAACAACCTCCTCCCAGACCTCCTAAACCAGCAGTTCTTCTTAAGAGTAAGAACCATTTCTCTTCTTCTAAGAATCACTGAATGATAAAAACAAATTTTCTTAAGTTTTTCTGATATCTTGTACCCAGAACCATTTTACGACTCTGTGCTGGACAATGATGATGATGATCTGATTGTAACGGGTGTGAAGAAGCTCTCGCTTAAGACTCCCAATTACCTGGGTTTACGCCTCCGGCCTTGGGAAAGTACTAGTCCGAGTGACCGCCTTAGCGAAGTCTCACTCATTGACTTTGGAGACGACAGTTTCAGCTCTACATCACCCTCACCCATTACCGAGACACCTAACCCCAGCACAGCGAAACCACCTGCATCCTACGCCGCTTCTATCTTGGATATGGCGCCACCGCAGAGCCCCAATCGAGCCCTGCCCAACCCCATGCACCCTACTCCAGTGGTGGATTGGGACATGCGGCCCCTGCCTCCTCTTCCGGCGTACGACGAGGTGGCCGTGGAGTGCGCTGAACAGGAAGACATGGAAGTGAGCTCCATAAATTCATCTGCGGTGCAGGAAGACACTGTATCTGAAAAAACACAATCAGAGGATAACATTAAAGTCGATGGTAAATGCAACGTGGAGGACAACCTCTTTCTACCATCCAAGCATGCTGAGGAAACCCATTCATTTTCGCAATCAGCAGACATCTTCAAGGAGCTTCAAAGGGAGGTGATGGTGAAGCTTCGGGTCCCTCCGACCGGGCGTTCCCTCCCTTCTTCACCCCTCCCGACTCCTTCAGCTCTCGCCCCACACCGCCAGATCATCCTGCCCTCCTCCTATGAGGACAAGCCTCAGATCCCTCCAAGAATCCCAATCCCACCTATGCGGCCCTCTAAGCGGGCAGGAATATATGGCAGCAGATTGTCGGTTTCCCTTGGAGACCATGAAGATGGGAGCCGCTGTCCACCTCAGATACCCCCAAGGGATCACGCTCTATCTCAACCCAACTCTCGGGCGCCAAGCCCCATGGCGCCGCAAGGTGGCTCCCCTCAACAGAGATCCAGCCTCTGTTGCGTCGGATCATTGGGCTCCTGCCTATCCCCGTCGTCATATTCCTCCGCGCCATCCAGCTCCTCCACCACATCATCTACGTCAACGGCCACCACTGCAAGTTCTCAGTACGGATCTACTGAAGTGGCCCAGACTCCGGCCAAGAGTCCCTGCATCCTGCCTATCGTGTATGGTGGAGTGAAGGCCAGCACCACTCATTACTACTTGCTACCTGATAAACCGGCATACCTGGACAAGTATGAGAGGTTCTTGAAGGATTCAGAAGGAAACGATGAGAAAAGAACCCCAAATATGGCCACTGTGAGGCCTATGGTTCAACAGCAAGTCAACAAGCTCAATGCTTCCCCTGGCCACACCAGTAACAGCGGGACTTCCAACAGTCTGGCCTGGCCAAGCAGCACTCAAGCAGGTGCCTACAACCATATCACGCTACAACAAGTAAGCAATTTTTCACCAGATACTCTCACCATTGGCTACTCAATGATGTCACGGTATTCTGAGATGGCTGATTGGTTGTTTCTGTAGGTGCAGGAGGCGGTACATGGAGTGACTGTAGAAGAGTGTCAAACGGCCCTTCAGACACACAGTTGGAATGCTCAGGAGGCCGTGAAATATCTGAAGGTATCTGTGTGCTTCATTTCAGACACAAAAGAGAGAGGTGCCCATGGTTGATAAAAGATCTTTGAAGCATTTACACATAGATGACTGTTTCCTGATGTAGGTGGAGCAGTTGTTCCGACTGGGTTTGAAGGCTCGGCCCGAATGCATGGAAGCTTTAGAGCGATGCGGCTGGAATCTGGAGCAGGCCAGCACTCAAATGCTGGACTCCTACGGTCCATCTAGACATAGGTAGTATGACTATATGATTATTAAAGGAATAGTTCACCCAATTAAAATTCTGTCTATATTTACTCACCCTCATGTCATGCTAAACCTGCATGACTTTCATTCTTCGTGAAACATGAAGGAGAAATTTTGAAAAATGTTATACATTTATGTCCATACAATGAAAATTCTTGGGGTTCCAGTGTTTTGGACCCTATTAAAATTTATTGTATGGAGAAAAAAAAACTAATTCTTTGAAAACTAAACTAAAAAGAAAACATCATACACTCAACATATCTCTCCGATTTGTGTCAGGTTCTAATGGCAGGAAAAGGAAGAACGGAGATGATCTCCTTTCCAGTGAATCCAATGAGAATCGAGTTTCAACTCTTTGACTGTGGACCAGTTATACAATAGATATTTGCTAATAGATTATGCAGGTCATGTGAACATTCATTGCTTAACTTCTTATAATCAATGCAAGAGAAATGCAAAATTCACTTACTTGAAGTACAACAGTGCAATGTGAACAGTTAAAAATGTGTTTGTATATTTTGCTTAAGTTTTAAAGAAGTTTGCTTTTCACTGCATCATATGTGACTTTACACTACAGCATTCAGCCTGTGAAATGTTTGTAGTTTATTTATTAAGAATATTTTATGTAGGAACAATCTGAAAAGTGGGGACATAATGTAAATCTTATGAGCACAGCTCAATATTGTAATGGTTGCTACATCCCTTATTTTATGTAAAAACATTGCAGGGTATACTGGCCAGACACTATAAGCTTTTGTATAGACCATTAAGGTACAATCGCATTTACTGTTATTCAGCGAGTTTTTGCAGACGAAGGCTGTCATTTCAATAGGAATCCATGTGATCAGGAATTTCACATGAGGGTGAAAGATTTCCCCACACAGATTCCACAGAGGGTTCAAGGTCACATGGTGAATGACCAACAGAAAGTAACTTCTGTATAAGCTGTGCTTCATACATCACTACATTATTGACAATAGACTTTTTTCCTGTGAAATTTCATGATAATGTGACCGCACCCTTATGCATCATGCATTATGCTCATACTTCGGTTAACTCTCATTCATGATGTTGCATGCTGTACATAGGCCTAATTTCAGCTTAGTTTTTCATTAGTTTTACTCTATTCTGTGGTGTTAAAATTAGTCACCACCTGAGACTGCACAGCCACAGATCACCCACAGTTGGTCTTTGTTTTTAATTATTTTTTCATGCCTCTATTGTTGTGGTTAGACAAGACTATTTTAGAATAAACCCATTTTTCATGTGCCATGATGACTGCAGACAATATACTTACACTGTAATTGCGCCTACTATATTATTAATTCATCCATTTCTTGTTAGTTTTGTTGGTCTTCATTGTCTTTATCATGGGACCACTAAAGACATGTCTTCCATTTGTTCACAGTTGCTGATTTAGCTATTATGAGAATATCATCTTTTTCATTTACTTTTAAGTGGAACTCTGCTTTGAACTCCATTACGCATTTTGTGATTTTGCTCAGGTTCATATATCACAGAAACAGCAGTCTCTGTGTGAAGATTATGAGAAGTTTGTATTAATGAAACTGGAACTGAATAACAGCTTTTTTATGTGCATTTTTCTTCTGTCAGAACATGTTAACCGTAAGTCAATCACACACAGATGTCTTACTAAGCAAATTGAGGCTTTTGCTCTGTGCTTGTGTACTCTGTAATTTTCATCTGCCTCTTGTCCAGATGCTCAGTATTCTAGATATGTTTTACCTACACTGGTTTTGTGTTCATGTCTTTGCAATTGTTGTTCAGTTTTTGGAATATAGCCTTTGTCAGTGCTCACCTCATGTAGGTTGCATCCCACTTTTTCTGAAGTGGATGGCAGAATGCTGGGCTTACTGTAAAAGCTTTAAAATGTGTATTGTATAATTATCTATCTGTATTTTTGTAATGAAGTATATATTTAAAACTGTTGTGAATGAGGTTTCATTATTTTATCATCCTTATTGAGTTTGAAGAATTACAGCAGCTATTCACAGATATATTCACAGATTATACGGAACATGAGATTCTAGGACTAACTGAACGAAGAGGCAGAGCTGCACCGTGGGGCTCACAGACCCTGGAAGTGGAGCTGCACCATGGGGCCCACTGAGCCATAGGAAGCCTTACAGAACATCTACAGAATGTCAAAAAGTACAGGCCACGGTGTCTAAAGAATATAAATATCTAATATAAATATAATGAAATACATAAAATATTACAAATTAATGAACGTTTATTTTGCTGTTATATTGTTTGTCAGGCGTCAAAATATTTGAAATATAGATGCTGATACTTTGACGAGTTCTCTAATCCACCATTAGATGTCAGTGTTGTGCTAAAGAATTACATTGCTTTCAAAGTTACTTATGTCATATTTCATATTCCCCAGACATGAATTTATTGTCCATTACACTAATAGCGCTTCTAGAGCAGACTTGACAAATAACCACAGGTTTTATTATGACAATTGTGACATAATTATGACACAAACTCTTTATGGCAGATTTGATTACTTTTTTATGTCATAATTTCTACTATTTATGTCATATGATTTACCAAAGCATGATTTTTTTGTTTGTTTTGTTTTACTAGCAATCAACCATGTTAAAACAAGTACAGGAATCAGTTGCATGAACATGTTACAATTGTGTCTTGGTACATTTATTATATTTAATATGGAATGCAAGAGTGGATGTCTCTTTGTCATATCTGAAGCTAAGCAAAATAATGCTAAGCTAAGATGAATATACAGTACACAAGAGTATACAGTCAAGAGCTTGTTGTTAGTCAGGAGCAGCACACCAGCTCCAGACAAACAATGCAACTAAAACCTGCTCTGTTAATAGAGTGCCTCAGGGATGACGCATTTTTGTAGGCAAAACCCGGAAGCGAGTTAGCATTTTAGGACTTCCTGTTCCAACGCCGTAAAGTCTATGGGTTTTTTGAATGGGTTTTTGCTAAATCGCCTGAAATAAGGTCTGTGGTTAACAAAGCCTCTAAATATTTTCACGTTTTGATCTATGAAATAAAACACACCAGTTATAACCCACTTGTGATTTTTTTTAAACTTTTACTGTGTCTTAAAATCGGCGGTTGCTAACAAATTGCTAAAAGGGACTACTTCCTTTGGCGGGGACTTTAGACGTCACGTCATTATTAAAAACGGGACATTTGGACAGCATTTCTCATGAAAAAGTGGATAAGTATTCATAACAGCACAGATCATAATCAGCGAGCATGTTTTTAAATAAAGTTGTTTTTTAAATACAGTTTGAGGAAGCTTGGTGGTGACGATGTTGATCCGCGACCATGGTGTGCTGCAGTCCGTTTATAGCCTACTGTTAGCCTTTTATATCTGACGACTTTATTTAGGCTTCAAAATCTATAAATGTTGTGTTAACTTGTAACGATGATCTTGATAGACAAAACGTGTAAGTGTCATAACCCTTTGTTAAACACAGAGCTTATTTTCTGCGATTTTCCAAAAGTCTATGGGAAAAATGCATAGGCTTTCAATCGAGGGAACCCGTGCGCCGCTAACTTCCGAGTTGGCCTACAAAAACACGTCATCCCTGTACAACAACAGCATATCTTGCTTCTGTGAAACAAACCAAAACCATGTTACATACATATGGAGCAGAAACAACTCAACCTCAGCGTCCATTTTCAGGGATTCCTGCTTCAGTCTCTCCAGCATTGAGCTTGTCTAATATTAACGCAGGTCCTAAAGCTTTTGCCTGATCATAACCCGTCTTTTTCCAGTGTCTCTCAGCCATCTCTCTTTCTACAGTCTTTCTTCAAATCTCCCTTTTGCTCACTCTCTCTCCTCCCCCATTATGAGTGTATACGCTCCCTATTGCATAGTGTGTATATTTTAATGAGATTTTAATGACTTTAAAATATTACAATTTTAAATTGGGGCTCGCTGGAAGCGGTCAAAATAAGTAAGGAATAACCATCGCTCATCCAGGCTACTGACCGCTTTTCTGGGAAACCAATGATCACTGCCGCCATATTGTGTCAAACGGACATTATAAGTGATTTTATAGATATCTAGTTAAAAAATGAAAATGAAAGCATGGCTGGGGCAAACAATGAACTAGTAAGAGACGCAACAAGCTCGGCGGGGGAAAGTTTAAAACAGTAACTTGGATATCAGATTTATAATAACAAATTAATGCTGTTAACATTTTGGTTTGTTTCTAACTCGATTGTTTTTGGTATTGTCATGGGCATTTTTTCTTAGCAGAAGTGTTCATCATAAAGTATTTCATTTACATTTGTTTATTTCTCAAATAAACCACTACAGCGACCCATCTTTCACACCACCACTAAGGATATTTATGAATGTTTTTAATTTTAGTCAATGTTCAGACATTAGGACAAGTAGTAATTCAGTTTAAGCCTTTCTGTTGTTTTGTCTGTTTTGTCTGTTTTATCATGTCCAGTGGAAATTTCTCCCTTGGGTTTTAAACTGCTGTGGTTAGGGAAACAAAGTATACAGTAGATCCTTTGACACAGTAATTTATGACTTACAAATCTCACTTTGTAAGCATTTTTATTTATTTATGCTTGTTCTATAGATTATGTAAAACTAAATCAATATGATATTTTCTCCTGGTGAAAGGATACCATATTTTATGTATGCAAGTAAATTTGGGATGTAAAGTGTGTTTATTGTAAATTGTACATTTTTGTCTAATCAATTATGTTTATTTATTCATTCCTATCAGATTATATAAGAACAAAACATGGTCTTGTAGCAGTTAACCTATCTGATCATGCTTAGTGATGGAATTTATGGATTCCATTCCATTCCCTAAATGTAACCCTGGACCACAAAACCAGTCATAACAGTCAATTTTTGGAAATTGAGATTTATACACCATCTGAAAGCTGAATAAATAAGCTTTCCATTGATGTATAGTAGGACAATATTTGGCTGAGATACAACTATTTGAAAATCTGAAATCTGGAGGTGCAAAAAAATCTAAATATTGAAAAAAATCGCCTTTAAAGTTGTCCAAATTAAGTCCTTAGTAATGCATATCCACTTACAGTTGGAAATTTACAAAATATCTTCATGGAACATGATCTTAATGATTTTTGGCATAACAATACAATGTATTGTTGGCTATTCAATATACCTGTGCGACTGATTTGTGGTCACAAATAATAAATGACACTTATTTGTTGGTCTGCTAAATCAATACTCAGTCAATACTGAGATAGTCAAGGTGTGCAGGCTTTCAGCTTAATCAGTAATTGATTAGAGGGGCCTTATATGCAGGTGTAAGCTTTGTCTCTTGGCGTTTCAAGGGCTGATTGATTAATTAAATCTATAATATTTAGATTTGTTAGATATTAGCCCTACTCCAAGCACAAAACAAGTTAGACTTAGATTCAGATATAGCCATCTTATTTTGTTCTATAGCTTTTGGAAACCAATGCATATATTACTTTAAAGTGTCCCTATTATGCTATTTTCAACATTTCTAATTTTGTTTTGGAGGTTTCCTACAATAGGTTTACATGCACCCAAATTAGAAAAACATAATATACATCACCTCATTTCTCATAGAGTCTGAAAATAGTTTGTTTGAAGATTCAGTCTCTCTAAATCCCTCCTTTCCACAAGCCTCTGCTCTGATTGGTCTACCACTTACAGTGTACGTTGAAAAATAAAACGCCTATCTGAAATTCAGCTCCAGAGGCTTCTTCAGCACTTGTATACACCGTGATACAGTAATTAATTTTTTCTTTATCAATTCCAGCAGGAGTCCTCATTTTTTGGAAGTTAATTCGCAGTGCTGAAAACGTGTTCTCGACATGTCGAGATTATGCAAATTTGTTACATTGTTACCCAAGTATGTAACAAGAAGTAAGACTGGAATTGCCGATGACTTGTTTCGGAAGTTCAGAATCAATTATTTCTTTTAGGAGACAATAACTTTATTAGTTGTGCACTTTGATCTTTAAAACTTTGCAGACATTTGACATTCACAAACAGCTATATTGCACATTGCATGAAAGGTATATTCAAAAAAGCATAATAGGGGCACTTTAGGATAAATCTCTTTATGCTTATTAGTCTTCGATATGTAGATGCTACTCATCATGTGGCCAATGAAATTTATCAAGTGTTTGAGAATGAGAGTTTGTGAGACTAATGTCATGTACCTTGTGACTTGTCACACTCATGCAGGTGCCAGTACAGTGCCAGAGTTTCTTAATTAGAAGGTGCCACTGACTCCTGCTTCACAGTCCTGGAGGTGTCGGTGTGAATGTGTGTTTGGTTTAGGTGGACAATTTGCAAAGACATCTGTGCTGCTGAATATGAATACACTCCTGACTTCATAGATCTTATCTTCGTCCCTTTCTCTTTCACAACCCAATATCATGAGGACAAAAAATATTTTATAAGATGGCAACTTAATTTTTAGGAAAAGTTTTTTTTTTTTTTTTTTATATATAAAGTAGGTCCACCTCAAAGCCCTAAACCTAACCATCTGTGGAGAGTAAGTAGATTGTACAAAAATGTTACTGTCACACACTGCTCGGAGACGCAAAGGTTGAGGATCCAAATGCAGTAATTTATTTAAGGGTAGTCCAAAGACATGTTACAGTGGTATCCTAGAGAAGACGATGAAGGCAGGAGTAGGAACAATAACTTAGTTTAATAACATAAAGCAGTCAGGATACACGTAGAAACAAGTAACATTAAACAATACCGGACACTGGACTGAAGACAGGGAGGAACTTAAATACACACACTAATAAGAAACAGCTGGGGATGAAATCAGTGTCCATGGTGAATAATGAGTGGTGGGAGCAAAACACAAAGGAACACGTGACAGTCAAACAACCTGGACGAGACAGTGAACGTAACAGTAGCTCCCCCCTCCGGCAAGGCGCGTCCTCGCGCCGTGGAGGAACATCACAGGGGTGGCCGGAGGGGGCTCTGGAGGTGGGCGGAGTGAAGGAGATGGAGTGATGAAGGGAAGACGACGATCCCCTGGCGGCGTGGGTGGATGACTGCTGGCACAGACCCAGAGCTCCCCAGATCCGACAGTCCGCGGCCGAGCAGATGAAGGGAGGAGTCCAGATGCTGAAGGGCGGACTAAAGGCATCTGGGGGATGACCGACGGAGACTCGGCAGGTGGATTCTGGTGCGCAGACGGAGAGCTGGCGAACTCCCGCGAAGTCGCTGGCCTAGGAGACTGCGGCGATGTACAGGCGACGATCAGCGGAGGTGTAGCTGGAGATCCCGAGGGCTGCGGTGACGTCGGCTCTACCGAGGACAGAGGCGACTCCGAGGGGAAGGAGGAGCCCTCTGTAGCCAAAGGGGTGGAGGGACGGAGAGTACTCGACAGCTCGAAAGTCCGTGGCGGAAGAGGAGGGAAGACTGACCAAGGGGGAGCCGGCCGGACGAGGGAGGCCAGAGGAGCCGTCAGTCGGAGGGTCTCCGGCGGAACTGTAGCTGGGAGGAGCCTGGACGGAGCCAGCAGGTCGACGGGCCGAGATGGAGTGTTGAGGACGGCAGCTGGAGGCGGAGCCACCGGAACCTCTGGCTTATGTGCTGCTGGTGGGAGTGTGACCTGCGGCTCGACGTCACAGGGGTTCCCCGGAGACGGCGCAGGGCAGACGATATCCAGCAGCGATGGTGTAGGAGGACTGGCTGAGCGAACAGTAGAAGGAAGATCTGTAAATAGAACACAGTCCAAAATAATGTCTCTGGTAAGTAACAAGGATGAAGATGACGGGTGGGCTTGGGTGGGCGTAGACTCATCGCTGAAGTCAATCAGCCAGTCCTCCCTCTCCGTAGTCAAATCTCCCTCGTCCGCAGATGTCGTGGGCTCACACCCCTGGTCAGACGTCTGGTGGAGTTCCACTTCCTGGACGCTGGTCGCCTCTGTCCTCGGGGTCTTGGGATCTGGCTGACCTGTAGCTGCCGGTTGTAACTCTCCGTCTGCGGGGGGCTCGCACGAGTACTCTGCGGTCCGTGGGGAAGGTACGGGCTCTGGGTCTGGCTGTGCTCTGGATCGGGGACGAACGCTCTCCAGACACCTGATGATGGATTCCATCCAGCTGAGTCCGGAGGTGTCTGGGAGGTCCAGGAGATGATGGTAGTTGGCCCCGATCCAGAACAACGACTTCAGGGTTTCGTCGTCGAAGGGGCAGGCGAGTGCAACGCTGATGAATTCCTTGGTGAATAAACAAAAATCGTGGTTCTTCTGTGCCACTAGCGTGAATCTACCGCAGAAATCCATCTTTCGTTTTTAGGTCCGGTATTCTGTTACAGTGGTATCCTAGAAAAGACGATGAAGGCAGGAGTAGGAACAATAACGTAGTTTAATAACATAAAGCAGTCAGGATACACATAGAAACAAGTAACATTAAACAATACCGGACACTGGACTGAAGACAGGGAGGAACTTAAATACACACACTAATAAGAAACAGCTGGGGATGAAATCAGTGTCCATGGTGAATAATGAGTGGCGGGAGCAAAACACAAAGGAACACGTGACAGTCAAACCACCTGGACGAGACGGTGAACGTAACAAGACATAATCCAAAAAGCCAAGCAAAAGGTCAAAACACATGGATTAACAGTTCAAACATTAACAGGCAAACAGGGTGAATCTAAAAGACATGCAAGCAAGGTCAAAACCAAGGAACAGGACACAAAAGGCTTGTTCGAGATGCATCGGCGCTGCGCAGACCGATCGACATATGACATAAAAGTACCGTGAGAGTGTTTGAAGAGCATGTGACTCTTTTGAACTTTTGAATAGCTCTAGTGGTACTTTGATGTCATACGCTGTTCGGTCTGCGCAGCACCGATGCATCTCGAACAAGCCTAAAAGGAATGCTCAGAAATGCAGTGATGACGCATACAAGACTTTGCAAAGAACGACTGAGAAAACCAGGCAATATACTGTAGGCAGAGGTAATGAGCTAATGAGCAACAGCTGAATTCAATGAGTGCCAATGAGTCCGGGCAGAGGATTATAGGAAATGTGAGGGAATGACAATAGTCTTATGTCGATTGCCCTCTGGTGGCTATCAAGGGCTGGTGATCGTGACAGTTACATTATGTCCCTAATTGAGAACCACTGATTTAGACAAAATACTATAGAATTTTACTATCGCCCATTTATAAATTATCGGATACAAAATGAAAATAACTATATCGCCAGAATTGTAATATTGTTGCATCCCTAGTTATCTCTGTCCTAGAAGTCTGTCTAAACTGTCCGCCATTATAGCCATCAAAGTGGTGATTGTGTAACAAATCCCCTGCCTCAAGGTTAATATTAAAAATAATTATAATAATTTTTTTTTATATTAATTAAGATTTTATGGACATTTTTGTTTACATTTGCATCACAAACCATTTTGGTTTCTTTTTTTGGGTCTCCACTTGATGTCCAATGTAAAGCTCTGAAGCAAAACCAATTTAGAAGCGCTGATCTCGAATACTAGAAGGCATCAGAGTGAACCGTGCAATAAAATTTATATTCAGTGATTTTTTTGTTTATTAAAACCTTGTGGCGCATAAAGCTCAGACTGAAAATACTGAAATGGCCCTGATGCATATTATTGTAATAATTCAAATTGGAATTGAAAGCTTTAGGAGACCAAATATGTTTCTTTAAACTCTTATTGAAAAGCTCCACTGCGTTCATGTAATATCCGATGACTCTTGTACCGGCTGAGATCGGACATTAGAGGTGCTACAGGTCAGATTTGTGTCTGCTGTAATCCGGCTTCTAGAAACCGCTATCACAGAAACATCTAAGACAGCTGAGATTCAGATCGATAACGCTCCTGTTGTAAACAAAACTGCTGTGCTTCCCATGGCCCATGAGTTGCCCTGATATATCAAGGAAGCTGGTGATACTTCAAACCTTTATATATACTGTTTGTTTTTTTTCATCATCCTCTAGATCTCAGGAGAAAGATGGCACAGTTGGATAAACTAAAAGGTGTGCATCTGCAAAGGGTGTGTGTTTGTTATTACCAAGAGATCTGAAAGTGCTGTCTGCAGTGGCTGTTTGTCCATACAGGAAATGGGGACATATTCCCAGTCATATTGTCTTGTGTTTGCTGGAGCATTAAAAGCTGTGTTGGAGACCTAAATGTTCTGTGACTCATTGCCGAACCTGAATATATTGATCCCATCACACTCAGATGATGTCTGGCTCTTCTCCGAGCCCCAAAAAGGTTCATTCAAAGGTGTTAAACCCAAGGGCTACAAGATAGATAATGCACTATAAAGAAATATTCCAAGGTAATTGCGTAAGCTGGGCATCGCACTGAAATGAAAGTTTTTGGCCGAAACAAAAAACAGGCCAAAAACTAAAACTAAAAATATTTTGTATAATGTCATCAGTCACTATTTATGTTTAAATGCAAATAAACCAGGATCATATCATATGAATGCTGCTTTTTCTCTCTGTCTCTGTTTTTGCAAACACCAGTCTCCATGATGGTGACCTCAATGAAACATCTAAACTTCTGTTAATTCTCAGTAAGAGCTTCTGTAGACCTGACAGAAATAAAGTCAGTCTGGTTAGTAATAAGTGAAGCTGGTAATGCTGTTTGTGGAGTTGTTTAATCAGATCTTCAGAGATGTTTCACCTCTCATTAAGCAGAAGCCTCTGGCCTGAGCAGAGACTTTGGGTTGAACGTGTTTGTTTTCTTCATTTAATGTCTTTTATCTTCGGTTCATCTAAGGCTGTGGCTGAAGAAAGTTGTAGTTTGTGTTCTTATTTCTCTTTCATTCAGTGTTTGTTCACAGCAGGTGTTTGAATGATTGAAAGAATGTTTTAGGAACATCATACTAACCTTCAAATAACATTCTACTAACATTAAGGAAACTGGACATTTTTATGTTCTTGGAATGTTACAAATCAACGTAGAATTTAAAAATCAAATTTAAGTTGAAAGAACATTTGAGGAACATTATACCTTATAAAAACGTTCCCGTAACATCAAGAAAACAACGTATTTAATGTTCCCAGAACCAACACTGAATATTTAGAGAATGTTCTTATAACAAAATTCTGTTAGCTGGGTAGCCCCGCCCCAAACTCACACTATTGGTTGAGCCTGTTGCTATGTTATGTTGGTCAAAATGTTCAAACAAAGAAAAGTTTTGATAGTGCCACAGAGTGTTTACACTTTTTAGAGTCAACCTACAAATGGTTTACTAGCCTACATTTGTCTCTGCAAAATAAATTGGAATAGGGGAACCCTGTTGACAAAAAGCAGCATATGCTGATTAGGTATGTTTTGAAGCATAGAAGCTGGTTTGAGCTGGTTTATGCTGGTCCTTATAATTGGTCATGAGCTGGTTTGAGCTGGTTTATGCTGGTCCTTATAGTTAGTCATGAGCTGGTTTGAGCTGGTTTATGCTGGTCCTTATAGTTGGTCATGAGCTGGTTTGAGCTGGTTTGATCTGGTTTATGCTGGTCCTTATAGTTGGTCATGAGCTGGTTTGAGCTGGTTTATGCTGGTTTGAGCTGGTTTATGCTGGTCCTTATAGTTGGTCATGAGCTGGTTTATGCTGGTCCTTATAGTTGGACATGAGCTGGTTTATGCTGGTCCTTATAGTTGGTCATGAGCTGGTTTGAGCTGGTTTATGCTGGTCCTTATAGTTGGTCATGAGCTGGTTTGAGCTGGTTTATGCTGGTCCTTATAGTTGGTCATGAGCTGGTTTGATCTGGTTTATGCTGGTCCTTATAGTTGGTCATGAGCTGGTTTGAGCTGGTTTATGCTGGTCCTCATAGTTGGTCATGAGCTGGTTTGAGCTGGTTTATGCTGGTCTTTATAGTTGGACATGATCTGGTTTATGCTGGTCCTTATAGTTGGTCATGAGCTGGTTTGAGCTGGTTTATGCTGGTCCTTATAGTTGGACATGAGCTGATTTATGCTGGTCCTTATAGTTGGTCATGAGCTGGTTTGAGCTGGTTTATGCTGGTCCTTATAGTTGGTCATGAGCTGGTTTGATCTGGTTTATGCTGGTCCTTATAGTTGGTCATGAGCTGGTTTGAGATGGTTTATGCTGGTCCTTATAGTTGGTCATGAGCTGGTTTGAGATGGTTTGAGCTGGTCCTTATAGTTGGTCATGAGCTGGTTTGAGATGGTTTATGCTGGTCCTTATAGTTGGTCATGAGCTGGTTTGAGCTGGTTTATGCTGGTCCTTATAGTTGGACATGAGCTGGTTTATGCTGGTCCTTATAGTTGGTCATGAGCTGGTTTGATCTGGTTTATGCTGGTCCTTGTAGTTGGTCATGAGCTGGTTTGAGCTGGTTTATGCTGGTCCTTATAGTTGGACATGAGCTGGTTTATGCTGGTCCTTATAGTTGGTCATGAGCTGGTTTGATCTGGTTTATGCTGGTCCTTATAGTTGGTCATGAGCTGGTTTGAGCTGGTTTATGCTGGTCCTTATAGTTGGTCATGAGCTGGTTTGATCTGGTTTATGCTGGTCCTTATAGTTGGTCATGAGCTGGTTTGAGCTGGTTTATGCTGGTCCTAATAGTTGGTCATGAGCTGGTTTGAGCTGGTTTATGCTGGTCCTTATAGTTGGTCATGAGCTGGTTTGATCTGGTTTATGCTGGTCCTTATAGTTGGTCATGAGCTGGTTTGAGCTGGTTTGATCTGGTTTATGCTGGTCCTTATAGTTGGTCATGAGCTGGTTTGAGCTGGTTTATGCTGGTCCTTAGAGTTGGTCATGAGCTGGTTTGAGATGGTTTATGCTGGTCCTTATAGTTGGTCATGAGCTGGTTTGAGATGGTTTGAGCTGGTCCTTATAGTTGGTCATGAGCTGGTTTAAGTTGGTCAAGTGCTGGTCCTTATAGTTGGTCATGAGCTGGTTTGATCTGGTTTATGCTGGTCCTTATAGTTGGTCATGAGCTGGTTTGAGATGGTTTATGCTGGTCCTTATAGTTGGTCATGAGCTGGTTTGAGATGGTTTGAGCTGGTCCTTATAGTTGGTCATGAGCTGGTTTAAGTTGGTCAAGTGCTGGTCCTAAGCGACTAGCTCCAGCTCAGGACCAGCTTATAACCAGCTCATAACCAACTAAGGACCAGCTGCCATGCTTCAAAATATACCTAATCAGCATATGCTGCTTTTTTCAACAGGGAAAGTTTATTTTTTATTTTTTTAAACACACATTTTACTTATTCAGATCATGTGTAAAAGTTGTGTCAGATCAAATGTAAAAGTTGTTGAATCCTAAAACTAATGAACAGCATGAATCATTCTAAATATTTCATTCATGACGTAATGTTTCTTCTGAAGTAATATAAACATATTTAATTAAATATAATTATAAAATATTTTTTTCTGTCTGTATTGTGAAAAGTCTGAGGTGTAGACAGAGAGAAAGAAGGCCTTGAGTGACATTTTCTTATAACTTTAATGTCTGACGGGCAGACTTTAGACATTAACGTGACGGGGGAGGGACAAATGTGAGGGTGCAGGTGGCTCGTCTTAAGATAAGACCATGGCTTTAGTTCAAACAGCTTTACACCTATCAATTTCCAAACTGTCATTTAGTGACAGATAACTGCAGGTCACCAAATAAGCTCCCCATCATCATAACGCTTCCGTACCAAACCCCCCTTCCCACACACACCGTGATTAAAAGCAGACAGCAAATTAATTTATGCTTTGATGACTAATAGACACAGATGCTCCCATCAAAGTTCTTGGTTATCTCTGAAATGTGTGATGTAATGCATTTTTATCATTCAGTCTCCCTCTCTCACTTTTTCTTTTCCTGTTTCACCTCTCATTAAGCAGAAGCCTCTGGCCCGAGCAGAGACTTTGGGTTGAACGTGTTTGTTTTCTTCATTCTGTGCTCCGTGGTGTGAAATTTTAAGTACTTTTCTTTTAACCTCTGTTCATCCTCGTCCACTGGGCTTTTTCAAAATTCATATCAGAATAATTATGCTCTGTTACTCTAAGTGTGATTCTGTGTATCACAAGTGTGAAAAGGGTTTTATGATGTCCTGATGCATGAGCTGAAAAGAGCTCAGTGTATGTTCTTTTCAGTAAGATCAATAAAACCATATAAGCTACATCTTTCTTTATATGCACTCAGCATGTGCACACACGTTTTTGTGTGTATTTTGGGTCTATCTATCTATCTATCTATCTATCTATCTATCTATCTATCTATCTATCTATCTATCTATCTATCTATCTATCTATCTATCTATCTGTCTGTCTGTCTGTCTGTCTGTCTGTCTATCTATCTATCTATCTATCTATGTTTGTTCCACCTGTCCATTGCTTTTCCATTCGTCCATTGTTTGTCCCACATGTCCTTTGTTTTCCATCTGTCCACTGTTTGTTCCAGCCGTCAATTGTTTTTCCATCTTTCCTTCCATTCATCCATTTGACGTTCTGTCCATCTATCATTCTCTATTTTTTGACGAACTTTGCTTTTGAATTTAAAAAAATCATATATATATTTTTAATTTTCAGTTCATTTTATTTATAATTCCTTCCATTTAAATTCAAAATTCTGTCCTGTTTTTTACCTCAATTTAACTTTTAAGAATTTTTAGAACTTTTAAGAATTTTAGAATTGAGTGCATTTTTTTTATTTTCAATCCTCATTTCTGAATGGCACTGAGGTTTCTGTAAGGGTTACCTTAATGTAATTAGTTCACTATAAAACAATAGAAGTCAATGGAAAGTCTCCTCTATGATAGAAAAAAACATTGTGTCTATTGTTCTTTTCCTATGGGGATTCTCCCTCATCCTGGTTTCTAATGGAGACAGATGCCTGTAATGGGCTGTGGAAATGGACACAGATGCATCACTAAACAAAGTTGCACATCAGCGACTGAGATGCTCATGGAAAAGTGCAAAGGGACTTCTTTAAACATGAATAATGACTCCTGAGCACCCCAATCTCTTTTTCACACTCTCTTTCTGACCTCCAATTTCTGTAATACCATTGAGAACAAACAGAATACAGTAAGTCCACCTTGTTCCCTGTCTCCCTACTTACTCATTATTAGGCATTAGAGTTCTTGAGAAGGTGACTGGGACTTTGCAGTAAGGGTGGGATGTGTATACGTTGCAGGGGGCCTCCAAGCTCAGAGTTAACTGATGATTCATGCTACAACAACTTAAACAGACCTGCCAAGGCAAAACGCCTAGCTGTTGGTTTTACCGTATTAACACACTCCCTGCTCCAGTTTCACCATGCTCAGCTGCACATGAGAATGATGATCAAAAACTCTTAATGCCCCATCAGGGATGTAACAATGATAGGCACATTATACCTATGGATTTTCAGTCACTTACTGTAAATATGAGCTATAAAATGAAGCCCAGTGTGTTTTATCTAAATATCTAACTGATTTTCTAAAGGAGTACTCAGAAATACTTTTTTTGTTGTTTTTATGAACCATTATTTTTCTTTTGTGTAACCCAAAATCATATGTTTTGAAGAAATTTTATTCATTTTTATTTAATAATTAAAAAATAAAATTTTATATAACTTTTTGGTCATATTTGGAGTTTGACAGCCTGTGGTTACCTGTGGAAAAAAAGCAATGTGAACAAGATTCAACATCTTTTTATTTTGTGTTCCACTAAAGAAGGAAAGTCATAAATCTTGAAAACAACATCAGCATGAGTAAATAGTCGCATAATGTTCTTTTATTTGTTTCTTTCTTCTTCTTTTTTGGGTAAACTATCCCTTAAGTTCAATTCAGCAGACTGGGAATGATTTCCAGCACATTATCAGTCACGGGAAGAATTTGAAGTAGATCAAACCTAAATGCTTTGTGACTCATACTTTGGTGAGTCTGTGTCACCTCACCTTGCCTGCCTCTTTCCCGACCCTACTCATAATGGTGATTTATGTATGCACTTTCTCTTTTCTCCTACAGTAATTGACAATGTGATGAATGGCTTTAGAAAAGAAGGCAAGGCGCTCCAGCAGAACGGTAGTTTGTTCTTCTTGACTAGGAAACAGACTCCAGTGTCCTTTAAAAAGTGAGATTTGCATTCATTTGCAGATGGCTTTGTGGAATGGACAATCACCAGCTGACAGTGAGGCAGATTTCTCTTCAGTCGAGTCAAATATGAAAGGCAGGCATCTTTAATCTTGTTGAATGAACCTGTCGGAGCACACAGCCAATAAACTGATGATTTACATCACGAAGCTTAATTAAAAGTAAGGAGACTGTTGAGATGCTTTAGTGTTTATTACTGAAAAACTGACACATGATAGACTAAAAATGTAGAGTGACCCCAACAAGAAATTGAACACTTTTCTCAAAACTAATTTAACTTTTCAGAATCATTTTATTACTTCCATGAGGTTCACGTCCAAAGAAAATTAGTTATTAATTTAATGGTGTACCAACCTAATGCTTTTGAATGTAGCTTCTTGGTGTCTATTGAACCACATGTGAAGGATATCTCAGTGCTATCACTTTTGATCATTATTGAATTTTCTTCAAGGCTGACTCTGGTACATTATTGGAAAATCTTTTCAGTATATTGTGTAACTTTGTAAGGAGGGAGGGAAAAAAATGTATCAGTCATTTTAGATAAGTGAGCAAAGATTCAATGTCTGATGGCACTCTCAGGGCACATTTCTCTTGCACATACATCCACACACACTCCATCTGTCTTGCCAGATATGTAACAGTGTCATTACACATTTTCACTGTCATATTAGTGTCATGTTCTATTCATACCACAGAATGGGTTGCTGTTCGATCTGCTGATGTTTCTTATATGAATAATGACACTGATAATGAATAATGACACAATGGATGTATTGGAAGTCACTGGCATGCTAAAAACTTTATGCGGCAAATTCAATAGCAAATTGTGCCGCTTTGCATGCAGTATTTTAAAGGGTTAATTCACCTAAAAAGTAAATTTCTGTCATTAATTACTCACTCCAAGACGAACTTTGCTTTTGAATTTAAAAAAATCATATATATATATATATATATATATATATATATATATATTTAATTTTCAGTTCATTTTATTTATAATTCCTTCCATTTAAATTCAAAATTCTGTCCTGTTTTTTACCTCAATTTAACTTTTAAGAATTTTTAGAACTTTTAAGAATTTTAGAATTGAGTGCATTTTTTTTATTTTCAATCCTCATTTCTGAATGGCACTGAGGTTTCTGTAAGGGTTACCTTAATGTAATTAGTTCACTATAAAACAATAGAAGTCAATGGAAAGTCTCCTCTATGATAGAAAAAAACATTGTGTCTATTGTTCTTTTCCTATGAAAACAATAAAAAAATAAAAAAAATGCACTCAGAAATTTACTTTTTAGGTGAATTAACCCTTTAAAATACTGCATGCAAAGCGGCACAATTTGCTATTGAATTTGCCGTATAAAGTTTTTAGCATTAATTACTCACTCCAAGACCTCCGTTTATCTTCAGAACACAAAATAAGATATTTTGGCTCAGTATAGAGTGCCTCAGGGATGACGCATTTTTGTAGGCAAAACCCGGAAGCGAGTTAGCATTTTAGGACTTCTGGTTCCAACGCCGTAAAATCAACTGAAATAAAGTCTGTGGTTAACAAAGCCTCTAAATACTTTCACGTTTTGATCTATGAAATAAAACACACCAGTTATAACCCACTTGTGATTTTTTAAACTTTTACTGTGTCTTAAAATCGGCGGTTGCTAACAAATTGCTAAAAGGGACTACTTCCTTTGGCGGGGACTTTAGACGTCATCATTAAAAACGGGACATTTGGACAGCATTTCTCATGAAAAAGTGGATAAGTATTCATAACAGCACATATCATAATCAGCGAGCATGTTTATAAATAAAGTTGTTTTCTAAATAAAGTTTGAGGAAGCTTGGTGGTGACGACGTTGATCCGCGACCATGGTGTGCTGCAGTCCGTTTATAGCCTACTGTTAGCCTTTTATATCTGACGACTTTATTTAGGCTTCAAAATCTATAAATGTTGTGTTAACTTGTAAAGATTATCTTGATAGACAAAACATGTAAGTGTCATAACCCTTTGTTAAACACAGAGCTTATTTTCTGCGATTTTCCAAAATATGGGAAAAATGCATAGGCTTTCAACCGAGGGAACCCGTGTGCCGCTAACTTCCGGGTTGGCCTACAAAAACGCGTCATCCCTGGGGCACTCTATTGGCCGACGCTGTTCACCTGAGCACCACAATGCATGCGTGTGATGCTGATGCAGGAACTGGCCAATACAGAGTTGGTGTTGGTGTGGTAATTTTGTTGTTTTTTATGGGAGATTAAAAAAACCTCAGATGTCATCAAAAATATCTTATATAGAAGGTGTGGAACGACATAATGGAGAGTAATTAATGACAGAAATTTCATTTTTGGGTGAACTAACCCTTTAATGTCACTATCCATCGGCAATACAGTTTAACCGTGTGTTAAATTAGCTGAAATAATGTGTTCAGTTAAGCTCACTGAACAGCATTTTGTGGCATACTGTTGATTATCAAAAATAAATAAATTAATTAATTAATTCAATAATAATAACTTGTCCTTAATTCTCTTAAAAACAAAAATCCATGTGTAACGGAGATATTTTTCACTGAGGGACTTTTATTTTGATGGGTTGCTCTGTCTCCGGTATGTCCGCGGGAGATGCAAAGACGTCTGGGAAGGAGAAGAAGAAAAAAACCGTAATGATCAGACACGCATGCAGACACGCCATGATTGCCGTGTGAGGAGGTGTCGATTTATCCGCCTGTTTTAAAAAAAGTAAGACAGTGTTATACATTCAGTTTACGTTTTGTGCACACTGAAATTACCCTGTGAAGTCGGAGACGTTGTTGTGAAGCCGGAGACGTCGTTATAGCAGAAGTTTGGTCAAGTGCGTCATCGGATGAAGAGCGGTGTTGGAGACTGGCCGAGAGCACGAGAGAGAGTTGCTGGAGCCGTGAGTTTCAAGAACACTGTTGTTTTATTGCATCGTTCGACTGGGCATTTTGAGATTTCTGCTGTTTTTTCGAGTCACTCATGAACTGTCTTACAGAGCGAGAGACACTGATTTCTTCCTGCGAGTTACTTAAGTGCACTTGTTAGTGCGCGAGAATGCGTTTTTGAATTGCACTTAATTTCTACGGAGTGATTTCTTTTTGAGCATTTTTTCCTTTTCCTTGAGTCTGAATCTACAAGTCACTCATGAACTGTCTTACAGAGCGAGAGACATTGATTTATTCCTACGAGTCCCTTAAGTGCACTTGTTAGTGTGCGAGTGTTTCTGAACTGAGTGATTCTTACAGAGTGATTTATTTTTTTTCCCTTTTTATTTTCTAAGTATTTTTGCAATTTTGGAGAGACTGAGATCATTACGATCAAGTTTTACTTCTGAAACCCCCGAGAAGCACTATAAGCCAGACGCTGTTTAGTGAGTCGCGTGCACCCCGTGGCTGAGCGCTATTTTGTTCCAGAGAGTTCGAGTTTTTTTGGGCCGTGCTGAAATTTTTTTTGTTTATTACCCTGCCATCCTTAAGACATCTCCCTGTTCTATCTCACTGGTCTCATTGTTGCAAGTCGTCTCATCTCATCTCAAGTCATCTCATCTCATCTCAAGTCGTCTCATCTCATCTCAAGTCATCTCATCTCATCTCATCTCATCTCATCTCATCTCAAGTCAAGTCATCTCTTCTCATCTCAAGTCTTCGTCGCTACAGACTGGTACAAGAGTTCGTTACACACACACACACACTTTACTGATTCTGATTGAACCGAACTGAGTGTTAAAATGAACTGAGAGTGTCAATTTGAACCGTGTCCATGTGAGCTGAATCAAAAGGAAATTGATTCATTAACTGATTCATAAGAGTCATTGGAGTGAAGTCCATAGTGTTTGCTATGTGAAATGAGTTAAGTGAAACGAGTTGTTTGAAACAAGTTATTTGAAAAGTTATCAAGTTAAAGCTTGAAGAGTTTGTCCAGACCTGTCCAGTGTTTGATAAGCAGCTTGGAAACTGGTATTGAAAATAATTCTTTGAAATTTATATTTGAAGTGTTTTACGGGTTGAGATTGTTAACCTTTTGGAAGGATTACCAATATTGAAAAGAAATTCCAAAACTCTTTTTGTTTTTTTTATTCTCATTTTATTTCATTCTATTGAAATAAGACACAAAGACAAAAATACAGTTTATTAAATTAAAGAAAAGAGGAATAAATTGAATATTGTTAAACAATACAGTTGAAGGTTATTTCATATTTTTTTTACTTACCTTGGTGTAGGGGCGTCTCACTTAGACTGTTAGGTTTAGGAGGGTGGGAACGTGAATTTGAGTTGTCACTTTATATCACGTATCTATACTTCAGGAAGCCACCGCGTTGACACTTACTGACCTGAAGCCCACACTATCTGATCTTATAATATAATAGTATAAGATAAAACATATACACCTATCGTGCATAATTGAGACTCAAAGCACCAGAGTGAGGACTAAGATCCTTCCACTCTCAAGTCATCCAGGGTAACACTTACATTTCCCCTACGGAGCGAGACTTAGCGTTTCGTTACACATGGCAGGTGCGTTCAATGGAAGGGAAAGGGGGTTTTATTGTTTATGGCAGTTCATTATCGTGGCAACAAAGTGGTAAAGTTGAATGTAACATTACACAGAAAAGTTATTAAGCATTTTTCACAATTAATCATATTAACTCACATTTAAATCTTAAGTGAGTTGGTTGTGTGTTGGTAATCAGAGTGTTGGCTGTAGTCATTGACTTCCATAGTAAGAAAAAAATACTATAGAAGTCAATGGCTACCGTCAACTGTCTGGTTACCAACATTCTTCATAATATCTTCTTTTGTGTTCAACAGAAGAAAGAAACTCATACAGGTTTGGAACAACATAAGTAAATAATGACATTTTTGGATGAACTATCCCTTTAACCTGTACTGAACCTGGAATATTCCATTAAATTGCCATTGTTTTTTAGCACAAATTTTGTTGTAGACATGCTGGAAACCATGAATTGAACACAATGGGAAGGACAGAGGAGTGTTTATTCATTGTATGGCAGAATGTCTTGTTCTTAGTTAAATTGTCATGACAGCAAATGTTAAAACCTCTGACATTTCTTTCCCATGAATTAATGTCAAAGTGTCAATTAAAATTCCATATTCTTCACCCTGGAGATATGTTAACCCAGGCCAGCACCAACATACATGTAAGTTTCTTGACAAATGACACATTGAATCTGTAACACTTTGTAAAGAGAGACAGAATGTAAAACTGTAGCTGAAGTAAAGGTGTGAACTGTGGTGCTGTGATTGGTTCCCAATGGCTTTGGAGGAGAGTGGCACCGCCAGCATAGCTGACATAGCTCTGAAGAACATGATTAATTGTGGAAATGGCACCCTCTTGACCTCTCAAGCTCCTCTTTACCATTATTCCCCCAATCAAATCTCCTCCTGTCTCAGCCCATATCCCAGAGGAACCAGGGAAAGTAGGAGCAGACAACTCCCTATATACGCTGTGCTGTAGGTTTGGGCCTGAAAATGATTTCCTGTTTCTGGATGGAAGCGATAAGTATGTTTTTATCTACACTCTGGAATTAGATATGTGGCCTAGGGAAAGTGAAGTTTGTCCTCAAACAGAATTTACTGTCACTACAGAAAAGTGTCAAATCCCAAACACAAAGGATGAGGAGATTGATAATTTGTGTAGTCGTGCCTGAGAGTTATGCACTGATTACATCTGGAATGGGCAACTTCGGTCCTGGAGGGCCACTGTCTTACAAAGTTTAGCTCCAATCCTGATAAAAGTCACATTAATGTTTGGCAATTTTAGTATGGGCAGAGGTATTTTATGCTGGTTTTGCTGGACTATCCCTGCTATTTTACGTTCCCAGAACATTTTCAAAACATCCCCACTGGTGTTAAGGATGTTGCCTAGTAATGTTCCCAGAACGTTCAGAGACAGTCACGATGTGAAGTTCTTTTAAGGGTTGGGGGACATTACACAGTAAAATCTCCAGAGTTAAATCAACTCTGCTCAGAGTACATATGGTTCCTCTCTAAATAGTGTTAAAGTTACACTGAAGCAGAGTTAAAGTTAATGAGATAATTAAGCAATTAATAAGGCTGTGACTGATGACAGTTGTAGTTCTTGTGTTTCTCTTTTCTTTAGTGATTCTGCTTGTTAACAGCAGGTGTTCATCACTAATGCACAATCATCACTTAATTAATTGTTTAATTATCTCATTAACTTTAACTCTGCTTTAGTGTTATTTTAACACTATTTAGAGATGGACCATATGTACTCTGACCTGAGTTGATTTAACTCTGGAGATTTGTCTGTGTATTTGGCGGACCTTCACAGAACATTCAGGACGTTCTCTGAACGTTTAGGTAACCATAATTTATTTGTGGAAGGGACATTATTTGGCGGACATTCACAGAACATTCAGGACATTCTCTGGACATTTAGGGAACCATAATTTATTTGGAAATGTTCTCTGAACGTCCCTGCTGCCCTTGAAAAAAAAATTGAAAATTAGAGCTAAACTGATTAACAAAAGCGGCTGTTCAAATAAAAACAAATTTTTTCTTTAATATCTTATAAAAAAGTGCACTCTACAGGTATTTTCTGGATTATTATGAAACTTTTTCTGTAAAATACAAATGTCTTGCAGTAAATCATTATCTGACAACAGCACATGCATGAGCTAATGTAACTGCTGTATCACTGGATCAGTTACTACACAGTTATGCAGTCTTTAAGTAAAGCAACATGCAGCAGAACATCAGTGTTTCTGGATCATCACTGACTGAAGCACAGGCTCTACTCTCCAGCACAATGATAACCTCACAAAACTCAGATAACAGAAACAGAACATTCACGAGTTCATGTGCCCATATAATCTTAGCGTAAGTGGTAAACAGATTTGGCTTGCTGTCTGCTATAGAGGGGCTCGGAAAGGATATTCTACTCGAGCTCCGATTGCCCCCCTATAACTGGCAAAAAAAAAAAATAGTACAAAAAGGAGGAGAAGGGGAGGAGGAGGGATGCCGAAAGAACTAACAACAGGAAGAGGTAAGATGCTGGTTTTATACCTTGGTATTAATTGGAAGATTAGATGGGCGTACTCCTCCTGAAATTATGTTTATTAACTTCACTTAAACTCTAACAGATCTCTCTAGATCTCAGCATCTTCACATATTACAAACCACTCTGACTTTGTTTCTTTCATACAAAACTTCTTAATGAGGTGTTGATGTTTTAGTCTGAAGTCACCGTTATGGGCTCCTGACCCTTGACGTTTTAACTTTAGTTTTTCTCCAGTTGTTGTAACTGTGTGTTTCTAAAGCACATTTGTTACAATCTGATCAGATTATTTTGGTTGCTTATTGATGATGACATCATCAAATAGTAGCTTTATTCACTGATCTCTGAATATTGTATTTCTCTCATGTCATTGTAACCCTAATACTGCATACAATCCTGTCCTGTTTTTATATTTTGAAATTTTTTAAAGTCATTGTGCAGAAATTATTCAAACAGGATCACGTAGACTCAAACAGACATCAAGATTCAGCATATGATCCTCGACAATAATTACAACATTTTCAGATAAGCAGATTAACTCTGAGCATCACAAAACAAGCTACTAAAGTCACAAAAAAAGATTTTTGTTTATTGTCACCATTGTTGAGGATCATACGCTGATTCATGATGCCTGTGTGAGTCTAAAATACACTGCTCAAAACTTTGTCTGTATAATAAATTAAAAAAAAGAAAACTCATAAAAAAGGACAAAACTAACAGTCAACACACTCAAAGTTTATACTCTGGAGTTGATCAGTGAATCAGGACAATCCATGATGATTGAATCACCATCATTAAATAACCAAATTCATCTGATCAGATTTTCTCTTGCAATTTTTGCTGTAACAAGCATGTTTTGGAAACACAGTTAAAACAGCCAGAGAAAATCTAATGTTAAAATGTCAAGAATCAAGAGCCCAACTAAAGCAAACTGTAATGATGGGTCAACAGCGTGAGGATCCATTTGCAGCGTCTTTATTAAGACAAGACAGCACAATACAAACAGGGACAAAGCAGTAGCGTAAACAGGGACAGGCTTGGGTCAAGACAGGTGGTAAGACCTTGATTCATTGCAACAGGCAGGGGTCGTGGCAGGCGGCAAGCAACAGAGTCTAGGAAACAGGCAGAGATCAGGGTCGGCAGCAAAGGTTCACAGAGGTAAGGCAGTCCAATCGATAACAGGGAAACAGTCCACAGGAAAACGCTCAGAAATGATCACCAAGGCAAATCAAGACTTCGCGGTGCATGGATGCGTGTGTGAGTGTTTTATGGAGTGAGTGTGATGTGGTGCAGGTGCGTGTGCAATCAGTCCCAGGAATGAGGGCCTATGGGTAATGTAGTCCAGATAGGAACAAGTCAATATTACGGTGACGGGATGAAGAACCGCGGGAGCCGTATTCGTGACACAAACACTCACCTCCATAACAGTGACTTCAAACTTTATTATTTTCTATAAGACATCAACATTTAACCTGTCACGGGTAACGTTCCGAGAATGTTCAGAGACGGTCACGATGTGGAGTTCTTTTAAGGGATGTGGGATGTTATTTGGTGGACCTTCAGGGAACATTCAGGACATTCTGGAAATGTTTCGTGGACCATAGAACTATAGAACGTTCACGAGTTCACACTTACAAATGAGTCAGATAAATTAATTGGTAAATGTATTTGGCGTGCTGTCCGGGGAGAAGCCTCCGAGGGATTCTGAAAGCTGTCGAGGATCCTTAGGTGTGTTTATATATAGGCCTGTACTCATGCTGATTGGGTAGATATGTTGATTACGGATTGTTGACAGCTGGTTGAGATGACGTGATAATTGGGTATCTTATTTGACTTGTTCCTCCCGAACTACGTTAATAAAACATCATATCTGTTAACTTCCCAAATGTCCTCTTTGTAATGTTCTTGCAAAACCATAAAATAACCAAAATAGAATGTCCCACTAAACTCATATCGGGAATGTTATTAAATGACCAACAAAGGACTGTGTGGGAACGTTCTGTTAAAGGTCCCGTTTTTCGTGTTTTTTTGAAGCTTTGATTGTGTTTATAGTGTGCAATATAACATGTGTTCATGTTTCGAGTGTAAAAAAACACAGTATTTTTCACATAATTTACTTATCTGTATACCGCTGTTTCCACTGTCATAAAAACGGGCTGATGACTTCCTTGTTCTGTGAAGTCCCTCCTTCAGAAATACGTAACGAGTTCTGATTGTGCCAGCGGTTCCTGTGTTGTGATTCGACAGCTCTGAGCGCACCGTGCCCGGAAAGGTCACGCCTCTTACCATAACGTGGAGATGCACGCGCTCAGTGTTATTGTAAACATGTCTTTAATTTTACCCTATCAATTTGAGCCGGAATCAGACCCGGTGATTGGACTGCGGGATGAAAATAACAGCGTTTCGACGACATGGCGACGAACACACTCTACAAACGCAACTCTTGTGTATTCCTGTGGGCGGAGGTTAGTCAAAAAACTGTTTTAGTGACGTCATTAAAGAAGGAAGTAGAGGGATGTAGTCCAAACTGGCCGTTCGATGTAGGCGACTTCTGTTAAATAAAATATCTCGCTTGGCATTGAACTTTGAGCTTTAAAATTTTACAGATTTTATTTATACTCTAACAACAACATTACACACTAACTAAAGTTTGAAACATGGGATCACGAAGAACGGGACCTTTAATGTCCCAAAATATCCTCTTTGTAACATTCTTATTTGACCATGAAATAACCAGAATGGAACCTTGAACTGCAGCACTTTCATTACCAAAAGAGGATGTTTTAGGAACATTCGAATGTTCTGTAAAGGTTCCGAATTTTCGTCACCTTTAGAGAACTTTTAGGGAACGTTGCGCAAGGTCTCGAGAACGTCGCCTTCTATGTGGGATAGCAGACAGAGATTAATGTTTGCAAATGAGTTCAAACACAACCTTTTTTTTTTTCTAGCACCACCTGACAAAATCTGTCTAGCTGTTTCCAGGCAAGTTGCTCATTTACTTTGAGTGAAAAATTTGAATATGGCAAAACCAGTAATTTTCAGGGGAACTGGCACATAATAGAAATGATAATGGACGTTGCAGCTACTTCATTACCTTTGGTTAAATGTAATGAATACTTGCAGTTTAGAGTGCACAGACCAAACGCTCTGACAAATTTTGTTTGCTATAGCGATCAGCACAAAATGAACTCTTTGTATGGACCAGCATTAAGCACTCAGAAGAGGAGTGACATCCATATTTAGCTCAAGTGTGTACGCGGGCTTTGTGTCAATATATAGTGGCTGGGTTCTTGGCCTTCTGGATGTCACGTATGAACCTCATGGCACTGAATAAGCAAAACACTGTATGTATCCACTCTCATGTTTTCAGTTATAAGTGTTTGAATGTTTCTTTATTCTGACAGCTTTATTGTCTAGTTCTATCTGTAGATGATTGGATGTCTTTCATTATAGCCACAGACTTGTGAATAGAGCTTTTACATCTGCTGTAACACTTGACCTTTCCATTTCTTCAATTGTAGGAACCTCTAGGAAGTTTATGTTTATGTGTGAGGGTAAATACAAAGCAGAGTCGACCTGTGAAGCTGGCGTATTGTTCACGTGTCGTCTGTGCATGTGTTCGAAAGTAATGAGAGAGGGAGGAAGCTAATCAGGACTATATAAAACAAATCTCTCTCTGATCCTGAGGCCTCTTCACCTCACTCCTGTCCACCCATATGATCTAATCAGACATCATTATTATGACCTTGGTCGGCACACTCCACGCTGAGGAAACTCAATATACTGCAGGCCTCCAGCTGATAGCACACTGAAGGGATGGATTTCATATCACGTTAGACGGAACAGTCCCGTCGTGATGAGAAAGTGAGAGGTTTTGGTTAAAATCAGACAGCGTGAGGTGGGAACATGTCCCTCTGTTTTTATTTGACATGAACGGTTAGTTTCGCTTCTCTTATACATTTCTCAAGCCTGGGGTCTGTCTCAAATAACCAAGGGGTCCATGGAAAATTTAGGAACTGAGACCAAAAATCTCACTGCAAAACCATGACAAGCAATATGACAACAGCTTTTGTGGATTTCTTCAGGGATCTGGCTTCCAGAAGTGCCTTTGCTATTCATTTCCAAATATTCATCATTACTTCGGTCTGCAGTGTCGCATAATCCTTCAAAAAACATTCTAATATCGGACCGAATGCAGTGACTGGACAAACATTTTCTGGTCCAGAGACTTCCACAGAAGATATATGTACATATTTTGATATTGCTATCAGGATGTGAAGAGAGTTTCAACCAGTAACAAAAAGTGTTTATAAAAAAATGTCCTACCCTGCTTTATAGGGTTCACCCAAAAATGAAATTTCTGTCATTAATTACTCACCCTCATGTCGTTCCACACCGGCAAGACAAATTAAGACATTTTTGATGAAATCCGAGAGGTATATGACTTGTCTGTAGAAAGCAATTTAACCGACATTGGTTCTATCTTAATTTTATGAAGCGACGAGAATACAAAACAAAAATAACGACTTTATTCAACAATCTCTTCTCTTCCGTCATTATTCTTACACAGTTGCCGCAGTAAGCACAGTGAAGGCTTCCGTGTTTATGTCCGAATTAGTGTTGTCACGATACCAAAATTTTGACTTCGATACAATACCCAACTTAAATATCACGATACCGATACTTAAACGATACTATGGCAAAAACTTAAAGGTCCCGTTCTTCATGATCCCATGTTTCAAACTTTAGTTAGTGTGTAATGTTAGAGTATAAATAAAATCTGTAAAATTTTAAAGCTCAAAGTTCAATGCCAAGCGAGATATTTTATTTAACAGAAGTCGCCTACATCGAACGGCCAGTTTGGACTACATCCCTCTACTTCCTTCTTTAATGACGTCACTAAAACAGTTTTTTGACTAACCTCCGCCCACAGGAATACACAAGAGTTGCGTTTGTAGAGTGTGTTTGTTGCCATGTCGTCGAAACGCTGTTATTTTCATCCCGCAGTCCAATCACCGGGTCTGATTCCGGCTCAAATTGATAGGGTAAAATTAAAGACATGTTTACAATAACACTGAGCGCGTGCATCTCCACGTTATGGTAAGAGGCGTGACCTTTCCGGGCAAGGAGCGCTAAACTGCTGTCGAATCACAACACAGGAACCGCTGGCACAATCAGAGCTCGTTACATATTTCTGAAGGAGGGATTTCATAGAACAAGGAAGTCATCAGCCCGTTTTTATGACAGTGGAAACAGCGGTATACAGATAAGTAAATTATGTGAAAAATACTGTGTTTTTTTACACGCGAAACATGAACACATGTTATATTGCACACTATAAACACAATCAAAGCTTCAAAAAAACACGAAAAACGGGACCTTAAAAACATCAGGAAAAGTGAATAAATATCATATGACAGAACTTCTTTCTTCACCAGTGTGCAGCTGATAATTCTGGATTTGAGCTTCATTGCCATGAAATTAGAGTTAGATTTAACATTTTTAATGTTTATTATTTTCATGCTCAATAAAATTGTAAATTATTTGCTGTTATGCTTTTTTGCTGTTTTTTTTATACATGTAGGTGTTTATTATTGTAAAAATTATATTACTGTAAATAATTAAAGCAATGTTATTAAAGCATAAATTGGTTAAAAATAACTATATATACCCTTCACATATTTATGTATTTTTAAATGAATTTTATTTGTGCAACCAGATATCACTTATTAAACTTAGACTCAATAATACACCTCTTTGCGGAGTTCTGCTTGCACGAGTAAAATAAATAAATAACACTCATTTAATGTTTGAGAGCATAAACATAATGCTGGTATCACATTCACTAACCTGCCGCTCTTTAAATTCTTTGTACAAATCGGGATGATTGTCGACAAGATGCTTTTGACTCCCTTCCCATACCTCTCGTTTCGTCACCATAAAAGCCGTTGCGCAGTTGAGAGGAATAAAGACGCACTTAATTTGCCTTAGAAGCAGCGCGCTGCACGCACACTGCTCCCTGCTGTCGCACTTTAGGAAATACAGCTGGCACTCAAAGTACCGGTACTAATAAAATGAAGAACCGGACCGTTTTTAAAGGTGCCCTCGAATGAAAAATTGAATTTATCTTGGCATAGTTAAATAACAAGAGTTCAGTACATGGAAATTACATACAGTGAGTCTCAAACACCATTGTTTCCTCCTTCTTATATAAATCTAATTTGTTTAAAAGACCTCCGAAGAACAGGCGAATCTCAACATAACACCGACTGTTACGTAACAGTTGGGGTGTACGCCCCCAATATTTACATATGCCAGCCCACGTTTCCAACATTATAAAAGGCATTAGACAAGGGCAGGTAGTATTAACGTCTGGATGTGCACAACCAAATCATCAGACTAGGTAAGCAAGCAAGAACAATAGCGAAAAATGGCAGATGGAGCAATAATAACTGACATGATCCATGATAACATGATATTTTAGTGATATTTGTAAACTGTCTTTCTAAATGTTTCGTTAGCATGTTGCTAATGTACTGTTAAATGTGGTTAAAGTTACCATCGTTTATTACTGTATTCACAGAGACAAGAAAGCCGTCGCTATTTTCATTTTTAAACACTTGCAGTCTGTATAATGCATAAACACAACTCCATTCTTTATAAATCTCTCCAACAGTGTAGCATTAGCTGTTAGCCACGGATCACAGCCTCAAACTCATTCAAAATCAGAAGTAAACAATATAACAGTATACAATACTCACATAATCTGACGCATGCATGCCGCATGCATGACGAACACTTTGTAAAGATTCATTTTGAGGGTTATATTAGCTGTGTAAACTTTGTTAAGGCACTGTTTAAGGCAAGCGCGAGCTCTGTGGGCGGAGAGCACGGGATTTAAAGGGGCCGCAGCATAAAATCGGCGCGTTTATAATGATGCCCCAAAATAGGCAGTTAAAAAAATTAATAAAAAAAAATCTATGGGGTATTTTGAGCTGAAACTTCACAGACACATTCAGGGGACACCTTAGACTTATATTTCATCTTTTAAAAACATAATAGGGCACCTTTAAAAGCAGGGTATCGCGATACCTTTCTAGTATGGTATATCGTGCAACACTAGTCCGAATGCCGGCTCAGTATTGCGCACATGAGCAGCACGATGCATGCGTGTGATGCTGACGCAGGAGCCGATTAATAATGAATCGGCGTTCTGATGTAGAACCTGGAAGCGCTGGACATAAACAACATATGAGAATGACACAGAAGAAAAAAATATTGTTGAAAACATTTTTATTTTTGTGCATAAAAAGTATTCTCGTCACTTCATGAAATTAAGTTTGAACCACTGCAGTGTCGACTGTTCTAACAATGTCTTTAGTACCTTTCTGGACCTTGAAAGTGTTGATTATATTGCCGTCTATGGAGGAACTCTTGGATTTCAACAATTTCATGTTTTCCAAAGATGAACGAAGGTCTTACGGGTGTGGAACGACATGAGGGTGAGTAATTAATGACAGAAATTTCATTTTTGCATAAACTAACCCTTTAAATCAACTTGACACACATTCATGACCCATTTTACTTCTGAAATGTCATGTATTTCTGAGGCAGACAATATAATCATCAAACAAAATGAAGGGCCGACTTTATTAATTGGGAATGGAATGGATTGTGAGTATTGGTCTCTATATGGCTTGTGGTTGGAGGGGAGGAGCAAAAAAATAAAAGAGCCTGGTGATGTCATCCAAAAATGCAAGTCGTTTTAGTTGATATTTAGTTGTACTAATGAATTTACAATAAGACCAATAATATACAGTGTATTAAATCACATCCATTCCATTTGTGTCTATAGAGCCTAGGTCTGAAAATACCAGTTATAGCTTGTAGAGTAAAGCTTCAATGTACTGGAACCCCAGAGCTTTTGATCATTTATTGACCGTATTAAAGCCCTGTTCATGTTTTGTTTGCAGAGCTTCTCTGACTTCACTAAACTTTATTGCTTTTGGCTGTTGTGCAATCATAAATAAGTCTTTGGTGTTATCATTGCCAACACTGATGGCTTTGCTGAATTATTTTTTGCTTGATATCTAGTTGAAAGCCTAAAGTTACTAAATCCCATCTACTCCTGTTTGATTCGTTATAGGTAATCTCTTCAACTGATTTCCGTCTTCCTTTTTTCTCCCTCCTCATGGCCTTGCTATAGAAGGTGGCTTGCTTTCCTGAACAAAGCAGCTTTTTCTGCCCTGTTATTCTGAGCCGGTGCATGCGAGGGGACGTTTTAGTGTACTTTGTAACCCTGTCACGATTCACTGTGGAACTATTGAAAGAGACCAACTTGAGACATAAGGCAGCGTTGATGGAAATTTGTTGCGACAGTCACTATTCACACATATGATGCACTTAAAAAATGGAGACGTGGCTTGTTGGTTTGTTGCAAATACCCATGGGATGATTGGCATACTGGAACATAGTTTAGAAAGATGGTGTTTAGACTGTATCATTGACCTTTGGCAGCAAGTCTTCTGAAGGTTGTGGACAAGCTGTACTTGCCAGGATCCACTTTGGTAGACTGGATAATGTATTGATATTAAAATTCAGGCGGATACTCATAAGGTTATATTTTCATGTATCCTTCAGAAATCATTCTAATATGCTGATTTGGTGCTCAAGAAACATTTCTTTCATTACATTTCTTTCTTTTTCAATATTGGACAATAACCAATATATTGTGAATCTCTAGCAGTGATGAGACCTTATATGTCAGTTTCACCCTTTTTTTTCCCCCTGTTCAGTCTCAATCCATCCCTCTCTGTAGGTGTTTGGATGTTATTTTATTGTTGTCTCATACTTGTATCACTCTCATTATCAGATTTTCAATTTCTGCAAGAAAGTCCTATGGTGTGATGGTGAATACAATCAAACTGAATCTATAAAGCTCTTGTGGATGTGATTGTGTTTGAATGAATGTATGTTCATGCGTGTGGTTAATGTGTGACAGAAGAAGCTAAGCAAGACTATAAAACAAATCCCACTCTATCTTGAGGCCTCTTCACCTCACTCATGTCCACCCATATGAACTAATCAGACTTCATAATTACAACCTTGAGCGGCACACTGCACACAGAGCAAATTCAATAAACTGCAGCCTCCCAGCTGATAGCACACTGGAGGGATGGATTTCTTTTGTAATGGTGTTGCCTTGGCATCCTAGCATTATGAGAAAAAATGTTTTGGCTAGGAGATTTGTTGTTTCTTTTCAGAGATGACAGGTACGGACAAAAGATGAAAACGTATCCATAAAATCAATGAGTACCCTAACTGCTTTTCACCCCTACTGTGTCATTGGTTCATTCAAACTCACTTTGTACAGCTGATGTAGCTGATGAGCAGTGGCACTTTAGATCTTTATCAGGGTTAGATTTAATAGTAATGCTGATTTGTTTTGAGAGTTATTAAAGGGATAGTTCACCCAATTATATATACATAGACATTACTGGTCAAATGTTTGTAGTTGGTAAAAAAAAAAAAAAAGTTTATGCTCAACAAGGCAGTGTTTATTTGATCAAAAATACAGTAAAAAAAAAAAAAAAGAAATATTGTAAAATATTATTGCAATTTAAAATAAATATTTTCTAATTTAATATATTTTAAAGTTCAATTTATTTTTGTGATGGCAAAGCTGATTTTTTTGCAGCCATTAGTGTCACATGGTCCTTCAGAAGTCATTCTAATGCTTATTTTTTTCAAGAATCATTTCTTATTATTGTCAATGTTGAGACAGTTGTGGTGCTTAATATTTTTGTGGCAATTGTGTGTGCAGTCCTGGTATACCCTATAATATGGGGACCAAATGTTCACTAATACCAGTCACTTTTGACCTTGTGGAGGAAAACCGCTTGTATATCTAATTTGTTTTTTGAAAATGTAAAAATGCAGAAAATTTTCTGTGATGGGTAGGTTTATGGGTAGCCCGGTAAAATATATAGTTTGTACAGTATAAAAACCATTATGTCTAAGAAAGTCCCCATAAAACATGGAAACCCAACGTGTGTTTATACATCATCAGATGATGATCTTTAAAAGTAAGATCCCCATAAACTGCATGGCTTCCCCATGGCAACATTACACACAAACTGTGCAATAAGATTGCAGGTTATGTTCAAAGTTAAATCAACACTGATTTTATTTGTAGATCGTTAACAGGGGTCATGGGCTCAATGAAATTCATACTTTTGCCGATCAACATTATGAAATGTCATGTACCACAATCTATCCTTTCCTTCAGAAAACTACAAAAAGGAAAAGCAGTGGGAAAGCTCTGTGTGACGCATGAGGCATTTTTGAGCCCTGAACATTTCTCTTAATCAATTTTTTTTATCTTCCACCAGAGGAGCTAGAGATGTGGAATTTAATGATGCCAAGAAACCTGACTTTGCTCAAATATTTTTTTAAGATTCAATTTAGAGCTTCAAATGGGTTTATGTTGCGTCAAATGGCATTAAAGCCAGATACAGAGAATGTACTTCCACAGTCCACTTAGATGTTCTTTGACTTTTTTTGAAAAAATCCCTGATAGATTTGGACCTCATAAGTGGTACAAAATACAATGAAATTCCATCAATAGAATTGATTGCGGAGAAATTCTCTGACGCCCCTTGTGGAAAAAGATGAATAAGCAAGGAGAGAAAATTGCTTTTCCTGACCCCTCAGTGAAGTTTTATTGAGCACAAAATCTGTTCTCTAATCCCCACTGAACGCATCTTATTTTGCTCGCATTTTTAAAAGATTGTTCTTTTATAGTTAATTATGAATAACTTAATATATGTTGTAGCTGATTTGGTGCTACTTAGAAAAACAGTCTGATAAGAAGATGTTACAATCTTAATGATAACTGATTTAAGTGTTTACAAGTAGTAAAAGATTTTATTATATTAAAACAGTTTCCTTTCATCAACAAATGTATTTTTCTCTGAGTTTCCACAGAGCACTTTTTAGAGTTTATTTTGGAGTAGAATTAAAATCTCTCTTAACTGCTTTAATTATAATATAATTAATGTAATATAATTGTTATTTAACAATAAAAACTTTTGTAATTATTGTGAAAAGGAACAGCAACAAATGGGTAAAAAGTTCAGTGAAGGTTCTGTTAAAGTTGAAGTAGTATAGCTATTTTGAGTAAAGAATAACTTCAGTTTCTTCAGACTATCAGTGTTGGGGAAGTTACTTTTAAAAGTAATGCATTACAATATTACGTTACTTCCTAAAAAGTAACTAATTGTGGTACTTAGTTACTTTTTATGGAAAGTATGTTACATTACTTTTGCATTACTTATTCTCACTGGGCTTGCTTGTTTTTTTAATAACTTTCACACCAAAAGTGAAATGTACGGAAGAGGATTGGGGCCAAGCAATAATAAAAAAATAAAACCATCTCGAGATTAAAGTTGTTAGATTTCGAGAAAAAAGTTGAGATAAAATGTTGAGAATAAACTCGTTAAATTACAAGAAAAAACGTGTTAAATTTCGAGAAAAAAGTCGAGATAAAATGTTGAGAATAAAGTCATTAAATTACGAGAAAAAAGTCGTTAAATTACGAGAACAAATTCGTTAAATTATGAGAAAAATTTCATTAAATTTCGAGAAAAAAGTCGAGATAAAATGTTGAGAATAAAGTCATTAAATTATGAGAATAAAGTCATTAAATTACAAGAAAAAAGTCGTTAAATTTAACGAATTTGTTCTCGAAATTTAACAACTTTAATCTCAAGATGGTTTTATTTTTTTATTATTGCTTGGCCCTAATCCTCTTCCGTAGAAATGAATAAGACTGAAAAAAAAAAAATACAAATTCACGTCTGTAGATGACAAATGTGATGTTTAACTAAATTTATTTTTCCTTATTGATATGGTTGAATTGGATTATCGAAGGTCAGTAGTAAAGACATAGGTTAATAAAGTGAGATTAAATGCATAAAGTAAATGTGTTAATAAAGTTGTATTTAATAAACTTGCATTACTTGTTTGAAAAAGCAACTCCGAAATTTTGTTGTAAATTTAAATGTTGCATTACTTTAGTTATTTGTAATCTGATTACAAAATTTACGTTACTTGTAAAGCGTCACCCCCAGCACTGATTTTGAGAACATCTTTGATTAGCAAAATTTCATATGATTAATTAGTATCATTGCTAAGAAAATGACAGATATTATGAGCATATTCATTATTTATTGTCTAAACTTATTGCAAGAGTTCATTTGTGTAGGATGCATATGTGAAAGCATTCATTATTTTCTCTGATTAGTTCAACAAAAACAGTAAAAATTAGTGGAAAAATATAATACAAGTGTAAGTTTTCTGTTTTGATGTAAACTGTAGTTACACAACCATTTTAAAATAATAATAAAAAAACATAAAACTGCAGGAATTTGCTCATGAATCTAGTGTATTGTGCTTATCTGGTAATTAGTGCACCTGCTTTATAAAGCGAGTTTCCATGTTGCATAGCCTAGTACAGTGTAAAAACAACGTGGCTGGTTCATGTGGCTGGTTTTAAGTACTTCATGGTTAAATCAAGTATAAATACCTTTCCACATGTTTACTTTTTACTGTGTAGATTCCAGTATGCCTATAGGCATATAGACCTAGGTCTATATACATACTAGAATCGACACAGTCAAAAGCAATTAAGGTAAAAAGCACTTAATTGCATTGTTTTCACCAAAATACAATGAAGCTAATTATATACCTTTAAGGGTTAAATAGATATTTGACCCTCAAAGGTATAATTAGCTTAACTGCATTTGGTGAAAAAATGAGGAATGGCTTTAAGGGTGAAAAAAGAAAGAGGAAAGAATGGCATATTGGCAAAAAATCGATGGCTTGAGATGTAGACGTCAGCTAGGCGGGGGGTAATAAAAACTCCCATTCATCCCAAGGAGGGGCATAATTGGCTTGACCACATCTTGAAACCTCTCTCTGTGTGGCAATAATGTACTTCTGCATTTAGCGTTTGGTGAACTCCAGTCCCACTGAAATAATGGGTTAGAAAACCCTCCACCGACTTTACAAAGCACAGACTTTCTTTTCAAAACAAAACTGATTAAATCCTTTACATAAGCCATAATTAATGGTGCAATGATTGAGTCCAACATGAGTCGGAGTTGCGCGTGGTGCGCTGGAGGAGGTGACGGGACCAGCGCGCATTTGGATGAGAATCGCTCAGAACACAGTCTGAGCCCGACGGGACACTTGGTGGTCGCGGTGTGCCTTGGATTCATCGGAACTTTCGGGTTTCTCAACAACACGCTCGTTCTCATTCTGTTCTGTCGCTACAAAGTGCTGCGCTCGCCCATGAACTGTCTTCTGGTGAGCATCGCAGTCAGTGATCTGCTGGTGTGCGTCCTCGGCACTCCGTTCAGCTTTGCCGCCAGTACGCAGGGACGGTGGCTCATCGGACACGCGGGATGCGTGTGGTATGGCTTCATCAATTCATGCCTGGGTGAGTCTGTATGTTACTGCGTTGTCAATAAACGATTAAAGTAGGATTCGCATGCAGTTGCCATAGTTTGGTAGGCTACTTTTCAATCACACCTTGCAAGCCCAGCTACATTGTAAAACGCTTTGTTAATCGTGAAAGTGTTATGATAACGTTCGTGTATTAGATATTTCATACGACAGATGCTTTAACGTTGTAAATGCGTATGTTCACAACGTTGCAGGAATGTTTTAGAGTATGTTCCCTCGACATTTGCTGCCTATAGCAGCGCTACAGTCGTATTTTCTTTAAAAAAAACAACAACAAAAAAACAAAACAACCTCCTTACCTTTAGGTAAACCATACACTTAAATGTTATAAGAAAAGCTATCGTGCTTTTACATAGTTTTATAGAAATTATTGATATAATTTTTTGTGAGGTAAACCGTCGTCTCACTCGCCTCCTGTCAGACTCGTGCTCGCGCTGCTGTAGTAGTTTAATTTTTTTTCACCAGGGAGATGCCGCTGCGCGTACTCAAGAAGTCCTCTCCATTCCAGAAGTTGCAATAATATGAAAAATTGTAATTTATTTAAGTGAAATATTTGCAGTTTTGGTAAAATGCCCGTTGTTGGTACAGAGAGATTTGCCATTAAAGTTGGAAAGCTTATTGCACTATGTAATACAACGAACGTCCCACCAACGTTGTTTGGTCTGGTTTTGTCGTCATATTGACATCGACATATTCTTTGTAAAAAAAAAAAAAAAAAATGTTCAACATTTTACATTTTTTGGGATTCTGTCCTTAAATTTTTTTATGTTTTGGTGTAGTTTCTAGATTTTTTTTTTTCTTTACCGCATAGAATCCAAAAATGAATGCAGCTTTTATGTAAACATATCATAGCTGCTTAATCCAACATATATGTTTACACATAACAGGAAAGCAGGATGTAACTCCCCTCTGCCCATAGATGGCAATCAGTTTAAAAGGATGAATTCTTGTTGACAGATAAAACTCCTCACTTTATGGAACATATGTTGTGCACCTATTGCACTAACACACAAAAAAAGTGTAGCTATCAGATGGGCTGTCAGGTAAAATGGGCCAAATGAGGTTGAAGAGTCATATCTCTTTAAATTATTACAGCCAATCACAATAACTGATCTTGTATTGTTGCTTCAACACTTGTTGACATGTAACAATAGTTTTGACTGGTCTGAGTTTTTTTTAAGGGGGCCAGGGCAGAGTATTACATGAAGCTTGTCAGAGAAATTGTAAGGAAAGTGAGCCTGACATAGTACATTTCATTCATCACTAATAAGGGTACTAAATCAATTATAAGTAAGCTTACCAACAAAGTAAATGTTTATGAACATTGTTTGGCATCAATGCACAGAAACACACACCTGTACAACATGATCAGTTCATTTTTAATTGCATTTTTTAATGAAATATATTCATTCAACTTTCTATTTAATGAAATAAATTTATAGTGTTGTTGCTATGGCACACTAAAGACAATATTGTTAGTTTACTGTTAAAAATAAAATGATTTCAGCCAAAATTACCTGTGTTGATCTCATTTTTTTATATTGGCCCATTTTACCTGAATGTTATGCTGTGGCTCAAGAAGGGACCTGCTGATACTCTCATAATTTTAAAACAATTATACTTTTTCACATTTTATAAAATATATATTTAAGAAACCCATGCTAATTTGTAAAAATATAATTAGATCTCATGCATAGCTTATTTGATATAATAAGTCATTATTATTTGTATTATAAGTCATTTACCAAAACGTGGCCCATTTTAGCTGACCTCACCCCTACTATAGGTTACCAAGAGGACATTCTAAAACCGTTAATGTGAAAACATGTGACAAAACATATAGACAGTGATATTAAAAGACCAAACTCGGTAAAAACTACAACTATAGCATACTACAGAAAAGCAGATGAGCCCGAACGCAATGAGTTTATTTTAAGTGTGTCACATTTCAACGTTAAGCGTTTTCTTTATAACAGTTTTCTATGGGAGGAAAACGATTAACGTGTAATTAAACACTTTGCGTTCATATTCTTAGCTCATCTGCTTTTCTGTGAATAGTATGCTTTATTACTATGGTGTTTACTGAGTTTGGCCTGGTAATACCACTGTTTTAAGCCACGATAAGTGTTTCTCATAATAAGTTCAGAATGTCCCATACCAGGTTTCTGGAAATGTACCACATTAATACTGTAATATTCTTTGCAATACACTGAAGTGCTGTTCCATGAAAGTATTACCATCTGATACCATAACGTGGTGGCGCATAGTACATTTTTGTAGGGATGTAAACAAGAAAAGAGTCTAAACCAAAAAGAAATGCTCGAAAAATCCAACCCACTAAAATTGAAAACTTGCCAACCCACAGTAATAAGTTCACTGCAAATTTTAAACCAAACCACTGTTAATTTATTTACTGATGAAGAAAATGAAGTTGGAACTATTAAATGAGTTGAAAACTCATTACATAACTGGAAATGACAAATTATTGGAAACAAAGATGATGAAAACACTTTTACAATGTACTGTTGAAAAGACCCATTAGTCTCCATAATTGGAAAGACGTTAATAAGCACACCAGGGCAGAGGTGTATTCATCTCCTGATTGGGGTTTAGCACTTGACCTGAAGGTGTGGAGAGCTGTATTCATGAAAAAGAGATGCATGCTGTCCTATGCTTGACCCATAACACAGGCTGTTTCCAGTAGAATAGCTCTTTTGTTGTTAATTAACAGGTGTCACTTTTCTGGTGCCAGTAGCCCTTAAAGGATTAGTTCACTTTCAAATGAAAATTTCCTGATAATTTACTCACCCCCATGTCATCTAAGATGTTCATGTCTTTCTTTCTTCAGTCGAAAATAAAATAAAATAATAAACAATACATGCTCATCTTGAACTAGCTCTCTTCTTCTCTATTAGAATTCCAACTTGCACTAGCATATTGTATATGACAATTTAGTTCAAAGTTTGACCTGAGGAGGGCAGTAATACACTTAGCAGTGTCTACACTGCTGGAAATCAAATAGAGAAGAAGAAGAAGAGAGCTAGTTCAAGATGAGCATTTATGGTTAAAATGTATATAATTTTTTATTTTTAAATGGTTTCTCTAGATAAGACCCTTATTTCTACACTGTAAAAAAAATCCCAGTAAAATTTACGGTAAAAAACCAGCAGCTGTGGTTGCCAGAACTTTACCGTAAAAAATACAGTAGCAACGTAAAGAAAAATCTGTTAAATTTACGGTAAAATAACGTATTTAATTAGCTGATATAATGTTAATTTACCAAGCTAATGAAGTACTAATATCTGTTTTGTACCTTTATAATATACTGACAGTCACCAAACACAGTGGTGATAAGAGTCACATGATGAATCAAAGTTCATCACAAGCTGAGAAGGACAACACTAACATATAGAAGGTGCACACAGTGTCATTCACACACACACTAAACACCATCATGGTAACATGCATGAAATTTTAAAAATGCAATAAACATTAATTTAACAACATTAGATTTAACATAAAACCCTAATGTACATAACTGATTAGAAAAAAAACGAGAAAAACTAAGAAGAAACAGAGTTATTTCAACGAAAATATATCAAATGTGAAGTGTCACGCAGGGAATTGTGGGAATGTCAATTTACGTTTTTTCACTGTAAATTTTACAATTAATTATTTTTCACTTCCAAAAACTGTGAATTTAATGGTATTTTACCGTAAAATTACATTAAAGGTCCCGTTTTTGTGGTTTTTTGAAGCTTTGATTGTGTTTATAGTGTGCAATATAACAAGTGTTCATGTTTCGCGTGTAAAAAAACACAGTATTTTTCACATAATTTACTTATCTGTATACCGCTGTTTCCACTGTCATAAAAACGGGCTGATGACTTCCTTGTTCTATGAAGTCCCTCCTTCAGAAATACGTAACGAGTTCTGATTGTGCCAGCGGTTCCTGTGTTGTGATTCGACAGCTCTGAGCGCACCGTGCCCGGAAAGGTCACGCCTCTTACCATAACGTGGAGATGCACGCGCTCAGTGTTATTGTAAACATGTCTTTAATTTTACCCTATCAATTTGAGCCGGAATCAGACCCGGTGATTGGACTGCGGGATGAAAATAACAGCGTTTCGACGACATGGCGACAAACACACTCTACAAACGCAACTCTTGTGTATTCCTGTGGGCGGAGGTTAGTCAAAAAACTGTTTTAGTGACGTCATTAAAGAAGGAAGTAGAGGGATGTAGTCCAAACTGGCCGTTCGATGTAGGCGACTTCTGTTAAATAAAATATCTCGCTTGGCATTGAACTTTGAGCTTTAAAATTTTACAGATTTTATTTATACTCTAACAACAACATTACACACTAACTAAAGTTTAAACATGGGATCACGAAGAACGGGACCTTTAAATGTACCGTTAGATCTATTACAGTTATTCACCGTATATAGTACGGAAACTTTCTGTAAACCAATTGACAGTTTTTCACCGCAGCATTTTTACAGTCTTTTACTGTTAAAATCACAGTCATTTTTTACAGTGTAGTCTGGGATCACTGTAAACTATAATTCTGACCTTTGGGCCCATTGAAGTCCACTATATGGAGAAAAATCCTGGAATGTTTTCATCAAAAACCTTCATTTATTTTCGACTGAAGAAAGAAAGACATGAACATCTTGGATGACATGGGGGTGAGTAAATTTTCAGGAAATTTTAATTTGAAAGTGAATTAATCCTTTAAGATCAAATTGGTCTGTGTTATATGACAACATTTTTTTTTTTCTTACATCAGTTCTTATAAACTCTATAAGTACAACCTAACCTTTCATTGTAATTGTCAGTGCCTCAGTGACCGGTCAGGGACCTCGGCTAAACAAAGCAGAATGAATCTGCATCGGTTTGATAAAACTACACTTATGAGAGAACTAAGTGTGCTTTAATGGAGAAAAGCTCTGTAATCAGTTCCACTCCTTGAAAGCCTGATGACAAATGCCTCTCATTGCTTTGAAAAGGCTCATTACTCGCTTTCCTGATTAGCTTTCATCAGGAGCCACCATAAGTTGATTCTTTACTCGTTCACAATGTCTAATGCCATAATGATGTTAACTGTAAGCAGTGGACTATACACTTGTTTCACAGATTATTACCTCCCTTGAATAAATTACACTGATAAAAGTGCTAACAATGCTAATACTTGTAAGAAATTTTATCTTTGAATCATCATTACAGCAATCACATTGTCAGGCTCATGAAGACATAGCTTCATCCAGATGTTACACGATGAAGGTTTTATACACGCACACATATCAGGCAGGGGAATATGACTATTAACATTCAAAATGTTCTTGAGATATTCTTTTTCAGGCTTATAGTTTAAATATTCAAGCTTATAATCTCTTTGAATAATTTTTGGGTGAAGGTCTAAGAAGATTTCTTATGGTTAAGATGGCAGGATTTTGGGAGATTTCCGCAAGAGACCGGAAACACAAGCACATGTGGAGAAATTTTGTCTTTCAGTAACAAAGTTTGCTGAACTCTGATCTGCAGTCCTAATTTCTTTGCTCAATTAAGCCTAATGTGTCCACACATTTAAATAATAAATATGGTAGAGTTGCAACTTGAAACACATCTAGCCTAACACGTTGTTATTATAGTCCTGTATTTGTTTGCTACAAATTAGTTTCTAGAGTTCAGAAATCATGAACTGAATTGAGTCTGTACTCTATACTAATTAGGTAGCGCTTTATTTTACAGTCCTGTTCCCCATGTACATATGTACTTCTTATAGTAATTACAATAACTGGGTAATAACTAGGTACTAGCCCTGAACCTTCCCCTAAACCTGACCTTAACCCATGCAGTTACCTTATATTACCCAGTACTTTCTTAGGTAAGTACATTGTAAGTACAAATAAGTGCATGTACTTAAAATAAAGTGCAACCGTGTTTTGTTATTGTTTATTGCAGTTTCAACTTGGTATCAATGTCCTGGCACATTTGACACCCTTACTTGGCACTATTTCGCAATACATTTGGCTTGATTGTAATAATATACACTCCCTTGTGCCTTACCAAGAGAACTTGCAGTTAGAAACATCTCAAATGGGTCTGAACACCTGACATGATAGCTGCCTTCAGTTTCAGGTGAGATATTTTAATATTCCCCTGAGTTTTTTTGGTTTTGCCAGCACAAATGACAGTACACTTACTGTACAACGACAAAGGAGGAGTGCACAATGAAACACAAGTGCCCCTTGCCAGATGCACCATAAGCTGTCTGCATGTGTATTGTGTAGTGCACTGATAAGGATGTTTGCCTAGTTCAGTTCTTATAAGACTGTAAATCACCAATTAGCTTCCTCTAACAAAAAAAAACACTAAAGCAGGTTTTCTGAAGAGGAACTCGATAAGATGAAGAACACTTTGTAGTAGAAAATCTGTTGTTTTTTGTATCTTTGAGATAAACTGAAAACCACCTTAAAAGCACAGGTAGTAAAGGAAAAGCCAATCAAAGTTCATTGCAAGTAACTTTTCCATAAGCTGAGGTAAATACTAATACTGTATAAGGTGTACAAAACACCATCATGGTAAACAGTGTTGTTGGTAACTCATTACAAGTAACTTGAGTTATGTAATCATATTACTTTTTTCAAGTAAAGCTTTACTTGAAAATTTACAACAAAATATCTTTATTTATCAAATAAGTAATGCAAGTTACTTTTTCACATTTATTGTCTGACAGCTTTATATTAGATTTAGAAATAAGAGTGTTGAACTTCCTTCTCCTGTATCCTATTCTTTTTTTAAAGGTGCCGTAGAACATCTTTTTAAAAGATGTAATATAAGTCTAAGGTGTCCCCTGAATGTGTCTGTGAAGTTTCAGCTCAAAATACCCCATAGATTTTTTTTTTTATTCATTTTTTTAATTGCCTATTTTGGGGCATCATTAAATATGCGCCGATTCAGGCTGCGCGGCCCCTTTAAATCTAATGCTCCCCTCCCCCGGAGCTCGCGCTTGCCTTAACCAGCATAAACAAAGTTCACACAGCTAATATAACCCTCAAAATGGATCTTTACAAAGTGTTCGTCATGCAACATGTCTAATCGCGTAAGTATGGTATTTATTTGGATGTTTACATTTGATTCTGAATGAGTTTGATAGTGCTCTGTGGCTAAAGCTAACAATACACACTGTTGGAGAGATTTATAAAGAATGAAGTTGTTTATGAATTATATAGACTGCAAGTGTTTAAAAAATGAAAATAACGACAGTCTTGTCTCCGTGAATATAGTAATAAACGATGGTAACTTTAACCACATTTAACAGTACATTAGCAACATGCTAATGAAACATTTAGAAAGACAATTTACAAATATCACTAAAAATATCATGATATCATGGATCATGTCAGTTATTATCGCTCCATCTGCCATTTTTCGCTATTGTTCTTGCTTGCTTACCTAGTCTGATGATTCTGCTGTGCACAGATCCAGACGTTCTGCCCTTGTGTAATGCCTTGAACATGGGCTGGCATATGCAAATATTGGGGGCGTACATATTAATGATCCCGACTGTTACGTAACAGTCGGTGTTATGTTGAGATTCGCCTGTTCTTCGGAGGTCTTTTAAACAAATGAGATTTATATAAGAAGGAGAAAACAACGGTGTTTGAGACTCACTGTATGTCATTTCCATGTACTGAACTCTTGTTATTCAACTATGCCAAGATAAATTCAATTTTTAATTCTAGGGCACCTTTAATCCAGAATGGCAGCACAGCTGAAAGGTTTGTTTGAGCTGCGCCCTCTACTGTACAGGCGTAAATAGGCATTTCCTTCAGCCTGAGGCTAATTAATTTCACTTTTGGTGTGAAAGGGCCTTACAAACAAACAGGCAAGCCCATCCCATGCAAGAAAAAGTAGCTTGACGCAAAAAGTAATGTAACACATTACTTTTCATAAAATGTAACTAACACAATTACTTTTTTTTGGGGAGTAATGCAATATTGTAATGCATTAGGCCTACTTTTAAAAGTAACTTAACCCAGCATTGATGGTAACACACAACACTAATATAATTCAACAAACTTTATTTCACAACATAAGATTTAGCATGAAACCTGAATGTTCATAACTGATAAGAAAAAAAATAAGAAGAAACAAAATGTAAAGTGTCACTTTTTTCACTTCCAAAAGCTGTACATTTAACAGTATTTTACTGTAAAATATCCCATAAGATCTATTAAAGTTTTTCACTGTATAGAGTACCTCTATACAGGTTAGCGGTGCACGGGTTCCCTCGATCAAAAGCCTATGCATTTTCGCAAAAAAATAAGCTTTGTGTCTAACAAGATAATCTTTACAAGTTAACACAACATTTATACATTTTGAAGCTGTCCGATATAAAAAGCTAACAGTAGGCTATAAACGGACTACAGCACACCATGGTCACAGATCAATGTCACCACCATCAAGCTTCCTCAAACTTTATTTAAAAAATAGTTTTATTTAAAAACATGCTCGCTGATTATGATCTGCGCTGTGTATGAATACTTAATCACTTTTTCATGAGAAATGCTGTCCAAATGTCCTGTTTGTCATGATGACGTCTAAAGTCTCCGCCAAAGGAAGTAGTCCCTTTTAGCAACTTGTTAGCAACCACCATTTTTAAGACACAATAAAGGTTTTAAAAAAATCACAAGCGGGTTATAACTGGTGTGTTTTATGTCATAGATTGTGAAAATATTTAGAGGCTTTGTTAACCACAGACCTTATTTCAGGCGATTTAGCAAAAACCCATTCAAAAAACCCATTGACTTTAGGGCGATAGAACCGAAAGTCCTAAAATGCTAACTCGCTTCTGGGCTTTGCCTACATCTCTGAGGTACTCTATGGAGTAAGGGAACTTAACTTACCGTTAAAGTGATGTTATTGAAAAAAAGCTACAGATGCAAAACAGCTACACTGAAAAAAATTGTATGATTTAAATTTCACAAATAATTACAAAAGAAACGCAATTACCACAATTAATTACACATTAAATTTTCAAGTAAAAAGACTGAAATAGTATTTTCTTGTAAAACGTACTCTAGTAATCTGTTTTAAAAAAGTAATTTTTTACAGTGTAGATGCAATGTCTAATTTCTCATTTTTTTCCTGTTGAGCAATGTAAACCCACAGCACTGAGCCTGACATATATTTGCAGTTCATGCCATAAATCTGCAGATTTGTCCTTTTACTTGAAGCAAACAAACCCACAAAGGACCTGTAAGCAACCCAGGACCACAGCTATTACCCATAACAGAGTGTTGTGTTGTCTGTATCTCTCCTCTGTTTGTACAGGCGTTGTGTCTCTAATCTCCCTGGCGGTGCTCTCTTACGAGCGCTACTGTACCATGATGGGGGCCACGCAGGCTGACTCTACCAATTACAGAAAGGTGGCTATGGGTATTGCCTTCTCCTGGTTTTATTCCATGGTTTGGACTCTTCCTCCGCTGTTTGGATGGAGCTGCTATGGTCCGGAGGGTCCCGGCACCACCTGCAGTGTCAACTGGGCCGCCAGGACGGCCAACAATGTGTCTTACATTATCTGTCTGTTTTTCTTCTGCCTTATTCTCCCTTTTATCGTGATTGTCTACAGCTATGGCAGACTCCTTCAGGCTATCACACAGGTAGGTGTCTAAAACATTACTGTCTACTACAGCTGACGGGTCATTGATTTTTTTTAAAGAAGCTTTATGCCTAATGTTAAAGGCCGCATAATTTGTATAGAGACTTGGCTTGGATGTGTTTCTTGAGTTGCACAATAAATTTTCCCAGGCTCAATCACATTAACTGATTAGTTAATGAATTAAGTGCTTTTCTCATAAGTAATGAAAGTAAGAGATAAGAAATGTTTCTTGAGCAGCAAATCAGCATATTAGAATGATTTCTGAAGGATTATGTTACACAGAAGACTGGAGTAATGATGCTGAAAATCACAGTAATAAATTATGCCAGATCAAGGTAGTCTGCTGCATCCTACAGAACTCAGCACTCAGATCCGGGCTGCAAGATAGGGAATTACACCATACAAATTGCATTCAGCACAAATGTTGAGGGCATTTTTGCATTATTTAAATAATTCCCTTAGTTAATCATTTGCTTAATGCAAACAACATGTGCAGATAAACAATTCAGCTGTTCGAGACTTTCCAACAAACGTGTAGATCAAGGCATCTGCTCCATGCTTTTGTGTGGAAAAAGGCACTCTTAAAAATAAAGGTTACAATAAGGGGGGGTTTCCCAGTTATGCCCATTGTAAAAAATAATTTTCATGATTTATCACATTTTTTCTTTTGTCAATCAAATCAACTGTGGTTCAGATAAAAAAACAATCGCCTTTATTGTATTAACTCAATTTCAATGAACTCAAAATTTTAAGGCAACCAGGTAACTTACTTTTTTAAGTTAAACCAACAATTCTTTTTTACAGTGTAGAACCACCATTTTTGGCCCCCCAAAGAACTTTTCAGTGAATAGTCAATAAAAGAACCATTTTGTCTTAGAGTGAAGAACATTTTAATCATCTAAAGAATCTTTTTTCCACTGTAAAGAACCTTTTGTGCAATGGAAAGGTTCCATGGATATTAAAGGTTCTTCATGGAACTACTGAGGCCAATAAAGAACCTTTGTTTTTAAGAGTGTTGACTCATTTACGTTACAAATAGCAGCTCAATATTGTAACAGAAAATGATGTTTGCAACCTTAGACTAGAGAAACAGTTACCTAGACTTACTTTATCTTCAATTAGCATAATATTCATAAATCATTATGAGTTTTCACAATGACCTTTTTGCACCATTAATTAACAAAACCACTCAGCACTCCTCTCAACGTGTGGTTTAAATTGAAAACGGTTAAAATATTTCAGCTCGCGGCAGTGGCTGTGTTCCTCTATCAGCTCCAATTTACCAGAGGTAGCCAGATTAATTCTCTTTCAAATGCTCGACAGGATATGTCCTGTGTTGTCCGATGATAAACACCGGCAATCGGCAACAAATGACAATTATTCTCAATGTTTTGAGTGAAGCGTCTTGAATGCAAATTAAGCTCCATATTACGCCAGGCACAGAGCAAACCGTGTCAGAATTTGCATGGAGATGGAAAGAAAATAACATTTCAATTGAGAAGTAGTTTTTTATGCGATTCCCCAGAGTGGCCCAATTTTCTGAAGTAAACACAAAACAAACGCTCCCACAATTCCTTTCCCTCCTCCCGCCCCTCACTGAGTGGTTGAGCTAACAGAAGCCACCAACCGCTTACATCAAATGCACTGACACAACAAAGTGCTTTGATTTGCAACTGAATTACTTTCAAAGCAACAATGAATGAAAAAAAATCTCCATCTCTGCGTCTTAATAGAGTACAATGTATGGAATAGATGTTTCAGCACATTTAATGTACTGTGATGTTCAGAGAGAGTTCGGAAATTAAAACATTCATGTTTATGTAAATCAGCCATGTCTAAAATGGGCCATTGATGCAGAACTGAAAGCGTCACCTTTTCGTTTCACTTCATTCAACAGCAACTCAAATCGCCCAGCCTGTGTCATTGCATTAACATAAGCACTTTCTCCATAAAGGTTCTTTTGCTCTGCGAAAACCCTGCTGAATCTCATTTTGCTCTGAAGGTCTTCTGTAGATTCACGTATAGTGTCATCCACGGTGAACTGTACGTGAAGCCGCGGTTATACTGTATGTGTTGCATGACAGTAGTGTATATAGGTCAAGACTTATCGCTAGACATCAGTGGTGTGATCTAACCTCAGAGGTGAAAATACTTTGCTTTTCTGACAGATACATGCTTGTGCAAGCAGATAACTTTGAGCCTGGGTTTGTGTTGATAGAAGCAGGAACAAAGGGAGCTTCCTCCTTAAGCCTGAGCAGAAATCATTTCCAATTAATGAGTTACTATCTCAAAAGGGCAGAGAGGAATACAAACCTTTAGAATGGGCACCTCACGGGGCTTATGACCTTGCAGTCTCCTATTATTTTGCTTGTCTGAGAACACACACACACACACACACACATATATATATATATATATATACATATATGACTACATAATTTTTAATAATTTAATTATTTATAGTTACATATTCATTCATTTTGCTTCAAGTAAAACTGTAAATGGAATAAATTAAGCTTTTCATTTACACTACCATTCAAACGTTTGGAGTCAGTAAAATAAGTACTTTTATTCGGCAAGGACACATTAAATTGATCAAAAGTGACATTAAAGACATTTATAATGTCACAAAATATTTCTATTTCAAATAAATGCTGTTAGTTTGAACCTTATTCATCAAAGAATCCAGTTTCTTCAAAAGAGCTTAACTCTGTTTTCAACATTGATAATAATCATAAATGTTTCTTGAGCAACAAATCGGCATATTAGAATGATTTCCGAAGGATCATTCTGACACTGAAAACTGGAGTAATGATGCTGAAAATTCAGCTTTGCATCACAGGAATAAATTACATTTTAATATACAATAAAATAGAAAACATATTTTTATTGTAATAATATTTCACAATAGTACTGTTTTACTGTATTTTTGATCAATAAATGCAGCTTTGGCGACTATAAGAGAAATCATTCAAAACATTTAAAATGTAAAAGTTTTGATCCACTTCCTGTTTAGGCCACTCCCACATCTGATTCTGTCTTAATACCAATATTTTTGTCATTACAGCTACAGATGTTTCCTTTGCTCTGCATCCTAACACTAAGTTTTGTCAACTGAAAAAAAAAAAAAAGCTGTATTTTGTGGAACACTTCCTCACTTTTTCCTCACAATTGCATTAGTCCCTTTGCAGCAACCCAGATTTAAGTGCTTAAGTGCTCAAGATTTGCAGTTTTGGAGTAACCTCTGCATGACATTAAACTTTCTACCACCATTCAAGTTTTTGAGGGTTATTTAGATCTATAAATAGACCGTTAGTAATGTTATTGCCTACATAACGCTTCATATATAATTCATACAGATGCTTAAAGAGCCTGAATTATGACACCTCACACAAAATCATTTGCATAATTTTATCCTGAAGATGATAAAATCATTGAATTTGATCAAAGGCATTTCTTCTAATCCGCTGCCTTCAATTTATTTGGATGTCATTTAATGCAAACCAATTATAGGCCAATTGTAGCATGAGATCAGATAACTAGAGTGTCGTCTCAAATGTATAAGAGTGATTGTAGCTCCTCACCGATGGTATTGAACCACAGGCACAGAATGCTGATAAGCTCTGAGTCTTTTAAACAATTAGCACCCTGTGTGTTTATTCGAGATGTGACTCCCACCACTCGATGCAGTGGAGTCCTAGGGGGACAGGTGTCAGATATATTCCCCCTCCACTCTGATAAATCTCAAAGGGGGTGATAAAAATGCCACGTGTTATATTACACGTAGTAACTGGCTCTTTGATTAAGCTGAAGGCTCTTTTTAATTGCATGCATCACAAGCAAATCAATTGGATAATGATTCATGTACATTTACGATCAATAAGACCACAAACTGCCTTTCAGGCTCTCATTGCAACATGCTACACTCTTAAAGGGATAGTTCACCCAAAAATGAAAATTATCCCCTTATTTACTCACCCTCAAGCCATTCTAGGTGTATGACTTCTTTCAGACAAACACAGTCAGAGTAATATAAAAAATATCCTGGATCTTCCAAGCTGTATGATTGTAGTGAAGGGGACATGAAATTTTGAAGCCCAAAAAAAGTGCATCCATTCATCATAAAAGTAATCCATATGGCTCCAGGGAGTTAAAAAAGGCTTCTGAAGTGAAGCGATGGGTTTTTGTAAGAAAAATATCCATATTTAAAACTTTATAAAATATAATAACTAGCTTCCGGCAAACAGCCGTATGCATCGATTTGTGGAAGAGTGACCTCTGACGTGCAAATGATGTGTTGACAAGCACGGAAGTGCATAGGAATTAGAAAAACAAAACAACAGTCTTAAATGAGAATTTTTAAAGAGAAATGTTAGAGGATTTCGATATAAGATTAGAGGAGGCTGAGTTTGTTGCCCAGCCCTATTTATTTGAACTGCGAGAGGCATCTAGCTTACGATACTCCTATCATTTATCACATCAGAAGCTACTCTTCCACCGGAACTAGACTTATGTACGTCCGTTTGCCAGAAGCTAGTTATTATAGTTTATAAAGTTTTAAATATGGATTCGCCTCACTTCAGAAGGCCTTTATTAACCCCCTTGAGCCGTATGGATTACTTTCATGATGGATGGATGCACTTTTTTGGGGCTTCAAAATCTCACACCCCATTCACTACCATTATAAAGCTGGGAAGAGCCAGGATATTTTTTAATATAACTCAGATTGTTTTTGTCTGAAAGAAGATAGTCATATACACCTAGGATGGCTTGGGGGTGAGTAAATCATGGGGTACTTTTCATTTTTGGGTGAACTATCACTTTGAAGTCACCATGAAATCAAAAGTGACAATTTCAATTTTTCTATGTGGAATATTGCAATATTTATTATAAGATCTATCCCTGCACAATATTTTTTCTAATGTGCCCTCATAATCTTTCATTAAAATACTTGCCCTCCCTCTTGCAGCGACATCTCTTCTCTTTTGACATTTACATGAGGGCGGAACAACCTGTCACTCACATGAGATCACAGCAATAGCAAACAACAACCGTCCAATCAAATCTGGATGAACAAAATCAAGTCCCGCCCTACAGTTTTACTTGGATATATGTCACAACAAGGAAGAAAAGGCTATTGCAACTTCCGTGTTATGCTGACTTTACTGCAGTTTAGTACCGTTTCAAAGTGGGTGGGATTATAGACTGATTGTATAGATGCTCCGCCTCTACTGCTGTGGATCCTCTCCTCTGCTACCAATGAGTCTGCACCTCTTCTACTGACCATGATACAGCCATTTCTTTTTTCAAGTTGTGTGCGACAGTCGTTTCGCGAACAAATGATACTATGGTGGCTGTTAGTGACTATTTAAATCTAGTGGGTTTGGTGTCTCGTGTCAAATCCATGACGCTGGTAGTGACGATTATCTGACCAATCAGTGATCTGCAGTGTTTACACGTCACATTTAGTATCGTTACAGCTCGCTTGGAACCTCCACCGAGGTGGTTCTATTTAAGCGAGCCATACCGTTCCGTACTGAGCCGTCCCATGCAGTGGAAAAGCGCCAAAAAGTGAGCCATACCGAACTGTACCATGCAGTGGAAAAGTGCCTTATGGTTCCATGAAGAACCATCCAACCATCCTTTAACATCGAAACATTACAAAACGTTCTTTTATAGTAGAAAAGGATTCTTTAGATTTTTTAAATGCTCTTCAAACTAAGAAAAAAAAACACTAAAAGTTTTCATGTCATTGCTGCGAAAACCCCTTTTTGGAAACTTTATTTTTAAGAGTGTAGGGTGGATACTGTGACAGTCTGAATGTCACCTACAGTAAGTAGACCTACAGGCTTTGTCCCGTCGTCCCCCAGAAAGTGTCACATTGTTATATAAGTTTGAATGAAGATGTGACAGTTGCGTATTCACAGTGCATAGAGCACATACCCTCCTAGCTCCTGTCGCTCCACTCAGCCGTTGACTAACCCATCCAAAATGTCACCCGATAGGGGGCCGAACGCCTTCCCAAAGAACAGCCTCATTTGCTCGGACACGGCCTGTCTCTTTCTGTAAACTCACACTGCGGGTGAAAAGGAGCATGCTGGGGAAACGTAGGGAGAAAAACCCAGCGGATTTGCCACACTCGTTTTCGCCATCATTCGAGACGGAACTGTCTATTCGCACAGAGACCGGCTGGGTAGACAGAACAAGAGGCAGAGAGAGAGAAATGAAGTTCACATCTGCTGCAGGTCACGTTGCCAGCTCTGAAAAGTGTTGACCTCAAGTGAGGTTTCAAGGAAGATATTTTGCAGATGCATCATTTTGATTTAATTCGATTGGTTTGGTTTTGAAGGCTGGGGTTGGATGGGTTTTGTCAGGGTTTACTGCTTGCTGTCAGTTCTTTCTAACTTCTCAAATTGCATTTCTTTTAAGGGATAGTTCACATAAAAATAAAAAATTCTGTCATTTACTCTGGCTTTCTTTCTTCGGCAGAACAACATTTCAACTGTTTTTGCCCATAGAATGAACATCAAAGAGGAACAATGTTTGGACCCTAATGACTGTCATTGCATGGGCAAAAAAAGAGATTTATTTGTGTTCCACAGTAAATGATGACATAATTTTCCTTTTTGGGTGAACTTGAATTTGACAGAGCTGTATATGGTTATCATGTCAGCTACTGTTTCTGTTTTATTTGTTTTGAAGTCGAGCCTGACGACTAACAGCTTAATTAGTCAGCATTTTACAGTGCAATTCCTCTTAATTAGGAGCCTTCAAATGGCAATTAAGTTAAAGTCTTTTGAGAGAATTGGTATTCTAGATTAAGTGGCCATATGTTGAAAAAGCTAAAATGATATTGTCATTGTAAAGTTTTATTAGCCAGGGGTGTCCAATCCTGCTTCTGGAAGGGAACTATCTATATATATATATATAATATATATATATATATATTTTTTTTTAACCAACATTTTTTTTTATGATTTACATTTTAGTTAACTATAGTTAACCAGTGAGGTTTAATTTGTTAACATTAGTCAAAGGACAGTAAGTGATTTCTGAGAAACGGTGTTGAAAGTGGATTGGGCCGAGCACCAAAACACACTTGTAGCCAATCAGCAGTAAGGGGCGTATACACTCATTAGGGGGAGGTGCCTGTGTTGCATAGCATGTTTCTGAATTTGGGGGCGGAGCTATCAAGATATATGTGCGATCCTTGTGGGTAGGGGTGTGTTTGTTTTTGTGATTTCGAATATCAACAGCGTTTCTCAGAAATTGCTTACTGCACATTTAACTAATTGAAAAATGCTTCTAAAACATTTATTACTCTTAGTTAATGTTAATTTTAATATTTACTAGTACTACTAGTATCTTTTTATATTATTTAATGAACCTGAACTAATATGAACTAACAATAAACTGTTGTATTTTAAACTAACACTAACAAAAATGAATAAATACTGTAACAAATGTACTGCTCATTGTTTGATGTTAGTTAAAGCATTCACTAATGTTAACAAATAGACCTTATTGTAAAATGTTTCCAAAAAAAAGTAATAAAGATAACAAAGGAATACTGGAAACTTCCATGCAAGTTTGTTGAGGTGGCTTGAAGCTAAACTCTGCAGGACAAATTTCCCCCTCAGGAGCAGGATTGGACACCCCTTAGCTTGCCATCTCTCTCCCAGTCTTTTCTTCTCTCCTATTTCATTTCAGACAAAACAAACAGCCTTCAGGATGTCAGAAAATTCACCAAAACTCTGTTGTCACATGTCCTTATTATATCCACTGCTGAAATGCTACTCAGCACTCCTGAAAGAGAAAGTTATGAGGCAATTCTGAATGTGCTGCATTGTCATATTTTGTCTTGTATTATTTAGAGCAGTGTTTGTTTTTGTTGTGGCTGGGGACTGTCGTAGCAGTTGTAATGTGGACAGGTGGAATGAATCCTCAGGGCCCTATCATACACCCGCCGCAATGCGGCGCCAGGTGCGATGCAAGTGTTTTTTTGCTAGTTTCAGCCTGACACAGTTTCATTTTCACCACGTTGTTTAAATAGTAAATGCATTTGCGCCCATGGGCATGCTGGTCTGAAATGAGGTGTGTTTAGGCGCATTTTGGGCGCATTACTATTTTGAAATGAAGGAGGAAAAACTTTATTTATAAAAATACCCATGTACGTGTGGACTAGGCCTGAGTTTCATACTCCGGGTTGACTGAACTTACTCCAGACCATGGTTTTGGAACCTGCATACCTCAACTAAAGCAAGGTTTGGGTTAATCAAATATGAGTTGCAGGATAAATGTGACATTAAAGTGCCCCTATTATGGATTTTTGAAAATTACATTTCATGTGTATATAAAGTTATTGACTCTCAAAAGTAAGAGTCGACTCTGGGTCAATTAAACGAGACGTTTGTAAAATGAATCCCAAGCCGTTTCGTTGAAACATCACAATGAAACATTAGCATATTGCCCGCCCACTTATTGCGCGCACAGACGCCAGGGAAAATTCTTTTTTTTTCAATAATACCACAGCAGTATAATCTTTTGTTGTGTTCCCGTCATTTTACTGATGACTACATCTCAAACCTCGGGGAGTTTAACGCAAGATTCACAAAACGCTTGGTCTTAAAATATGGATTAATGCCCAGTTTATTTGGACCAGCCTGCTCCTCTGAATCTCAACCTGTAAGTATGATTAATAATTTATGTTTATATTTTCTAGCGATCGTTCAAAATTCACAGTTTTGTATGTTATGTTGTGTACCGTACACCCTAGTCTGTCTCCTGCTAACTGTAGTTTCTGTAGTTCTGCTATTCAGATGTGGGTCCAATATTGTCTAAAAATGTGTCAATTAATGCAGCTTCTCTGTCTTATTACTTGGAGTAATGATCAAGGATGGAGCACAACTTTTGTTTACAAAGTGTAATGCATTATCAGCTATTCACGTTTGTGCTTAGCTAGCGTGTGAGTTTACAACATAGTTTGTGCCCGGTTCGGTTACATAACTACAAAAGTCTGTGTACACATCTGGCCTAAATGTTTATCTTATGTTAGAGGTTTTCAGCTTGGCTTGGCATTCTGATACAGTTCCCACAGGTGCACCTACATAAAGTATAACAGTGATGCTGCTATCACATCTTATAAATAACACCAACTAAGACACTTACCATAAAGAAATGTCCTACTCCAGTCGTTATTGCGAATTAGTTTCTGGTTGATCAACTACTTCAGACGTTTCAAAGTCGGACTCGGCCTCAAATTGATACGGTAAAATCGATGCTATCTTTTCTGTCCATACATTGTATAGCCTACAGTACAATGTCTTGCGAATTGATAGTTGTCATTCAGTTATAGCAATGGACTATCACAAAGGATTGGGCCATCTGACCAATCAGAGCAGTGTAGGCTCACGGAAAGAAGGGGTTTAGAGAGACTTAGGGTGCTTTCACATTAGCACTTTTGGTGCGCACCCGGGTTCGACTGACTTCAGAGTTCGGTAAGTTTGGATGATGTGAACACGGTCTTCTGAACTCGGGTGCGCACCCGCGAACCGTACAAAAAGGGTGGTCTGGGGTGCAATTCAAGCGAACTCCGTTACGGTTCGCTTCTGATATGAATGCAAACGTACCAAATTGCGGAAGTGAACGGCTATTAATGCCGTATTATTTGATTAAAAAGTGTGTATGTGTGTGTGTTTCACTCACTTTCCCGACAAGCGTGACTGACTTGCTGCAAGCAGAGAGCTGTAGTGTAGCCTAACCTAATTTCTGCTCGCCTTCAGCATTCTTCATTCGTGGCAGATAGACGCAAGTGCTGTTATACAAAACCAACGGTTCAAAAACAAAAATATAAAAGTGAGGAGAGCAACGTTGTGAATTTTGCCGCCTTCTCCTGCGCCGTCGTTACTAAGCAACGGAGTAAACAGCTGCTGGTTTGATGATGCAAACGAACCGCGGTTCGGACTCAAATAATAGCTATAATGTGAACACAGTCCAGTGGGCGCAGGGGGAGGGGGGAGAAATCGAACTCGGGTTCGGTCCAGGTAATCGAACCAAGTGTGAAAGCACCCTTATTCTTCAAACTGCTTCTAACGAATGGTTTACAAAACATTGAGAAGAGAGGTGAAATTAAATGTATATTATGAGAAAATTAAAGTGTTTTTTGACCTTGCATGCATGTAAACCTGTTGTAGAAGACTCCCAAAACAATATTAGGAAACTTAAAAAAGGCATAATTGGGGCACTTTAAGTTAACCTTGCTTTCTAAACAAGCCAATTCAGTAAAATATCAAAATGATTTGACCTTTTTCAGAGCTAATATGTGTTGTTCTTTCTGCTCCAACATGCACATATACTATGACATTTTGTCGGTGGTCCTGGATGCAGCCAACCGATGATTAAAGATTAATTTCCCAGACTAATAAGTTGCTGTCCAATTGAAACAGCTTGTACAGTTTACATAGAAAGGATAAAATGTGACTCATTTATTTATAATGCATTCATGCTTTTCTTAGCAACTTATCTCTCTTCATAAAACTCCTGCACAGACTTTTTTTTTTACTTGTATAATGTATCACCATTTGATTGGGTTTTATAACAGTCTATAATTAGTGGACACTGAATTTCATCAAAATGTTATGACAAGGGATATAATTACACTCAGAAAATGAGATTAGTGGTGGAAGGAGGGTTTGTATTACTGAACACACCCTCGACCTTGTCACCAGTTTACATGAGGACAAAGAATAGAGTGAATGTGATGAACTCATTTTTGATGAACTCACTGTTTACTTAAAGGCATTGATTTATGTATGCTGTACAACCAACTAGCTGCTTAAAACCAAGAACCATAAAGAAAGAGGCACAGAGCAACACACTCTCTTGGGAGCTTTTTAAGCAGCTGTACTCACAACTGTTCTGCCCACCTGTCAGACAGAAGATTTAATGATCTAGTCCACTGTATTTGTTTAGTGCGGGCGACGGCAGTTCAGGTTATGCCCCAAATCAATCAGGAGAGGATCGTCAGGCCCTATTTTACTGAAATGGGTTGGTCTAGAATGTTTTATCCTTCCTTCTGCCTTGTGACTCTACTCCTCATCCATATAATGTATTGTCCCCTTTTTCTGCTCTCTGGCTGCCACTTTTTTTAAGTTTGTTTTTGACTTTGCTCTGTACTTCTCACTCACTGTTCCATCTGTCACTCCAGCCATCCATCTTTCAACTATCAACACTTTCTCTACTTATTTTTGAGAGAGAGAGAGAGATCCTTTTTGTGTTGGTGCTTCTGTCTTTCTATCTATCTATCTATCTATCTATCTATCTATCTATCTATCTATTATTAACTAACATTAACAAAAATAAAAAATACTGTAAAAATACAGGTGCTGGTCATATAATTAGAATATCATCAAAAGTTGATTTATTTCACTAATTCCATTCAAAAAGTGAAACTTGTATATTATATTAATTCATTACACACAGACTGATATATTTCAAATGTTTATTTCTTTTAATTTTGATGATTATAACTGACAACTAAGGAAAATCCCAAATTCAGTATCTCAGAAAATTAGAATATTAAGACCAATACAAAGAAAGGATTTTTAGAATTCTTGGCCAACTGAAAAGTATGAACATGAAAAGTATGAGCATGTACATCACTCAATACATAGTTGGGGCTCCTTTTCCCTGAATTACTGCATCAATGCAGCGTGGCATGGAGTCCATCAGTCTGTGGCACTGCTCAGGTGTTATGAGAGCCCAGGTGGCCTTCAGCTCTTCTGCATTGTTGGGTCTGGTATATCGCATCTTCCTCTTCACAATACCCCATAGATTTTTTTGGGGGTTAAGGTCAGGCGAGTTTGCTGGCCAATTAAGAACAGGCATACCATGGTCCTTAAACCAGGTACTGGTAGCTTTGGTACTGTGTGCAGGTGCCAAGTCCTGTTGGAAAATGAAATCTGCATCTCCATAAAGTTTGTCAGCAGCAGGAAGCATGAAGTGCTCTAAAACTTCCTGGTATACGGCTGCGTTGACCTTGGACCTCAGAAAACACAGTGGACCAACACCAGCAGATGAGGCCATCCTTAAAAATATTTTGGTTTGCAGTAACAGTAAAAAAAAAAAAAAAAAAAAAAAAAAGGGTCGGTTGGGCTCGTATATATTTTTTTTCAAGTTTCAATGTAAAAAAAAAAAGTACAATTTTGGTGATGGTGATTACGTAGGTATGAATTTAAACAAATTAGCATATCGTGACGTCAATGACTGGGTCTTTCAACCCGTGCCTTCGGGGGCAGCCGTGTTTCCACTGTCGGGCCTAAAGCGGGCGTGCTAGTGCGTGCCAGGGCCAGTCGCGTTTCCACTGTCACTTCCGGGGCTTGATCGTGCCTCATCGGGGCTTCCTCGGGGCCAACGGCCCGGGTTTTTCGGCCCGCCGAATAACTTGGTCCAAAGCGGGCCAGCTCGGGCTTGAGGAGGGAGTGGTTACGAGCAAAGGCGGAGTTTATCCGTGTGTGGAGACGGAGGCGCCGATGATTACATGTAGGTTACCAGCTAACACCAGCATTAAAGACTTTTAAAATCATTTTAGCTCAAAACTCACTTTCAGACAGCAGCAAGTGTTTTAAATAACTTATGTTTGTGATCCGATGTGGATTCTGATCACCAAGACTATGCGCGCTATTACCATAGTAAACATGGTAAATACGACGGCTTGAAGAAATCAGAGAAATATACGTAGGCTATCACAATCATGTAATTATTTTATCTGTCAGCACGTCTCGTCTCTCAACGGGTTGAGACGAAGCGAACGCACCGGCCATAGTGTGACATCCGTTAACCAATAGTGTAAACATATATGACGGTTTTTATTTAAAAGAAAGAATGTAGCCTTCGTTTGTATGTAGGCCTAGGCTATTTATATATTTACAATACTTACTTAAATATAATTAATATTATTTTATTGCTTTTGTATTAGTTGTTTGAGGAGTAAAAAAAAACAAATTGGTCAGACTTAAAGCAAAAAAAAAAAAATTTGAGTCGGTCCTAAATTGACAGGGTCGGTCGGGTTACGGCAAACAAGAATATTTTTAAGGATGGCCTGACATGGCACCCCAAACCATCACTGACTGTGGAAACTTTACATTGGACCTCAAGCAACGTGGATTGTGTGCCTCTCCTCTCTTCCTCCAGACTCTGGACCCTGATTTCCAAAGGAAATGCAAAATTTACTTTCATCAGAGAACATAACTTTGGACCACTCAGCAGCAGTCCAGTCCTTTTTGTCTTTAGCCCAGGCGAGACGCTTCTGACGCTGTCTGTTGTTCAAGAGTGGCTTGACACAAGGAATGCGACAGCTGAAACCCATGTCTCGCATATGTCTGTGCGTAGTGGTTCTTGAAGCACTGACTCCAGCTGCAGTCCATTCTTTGTGAATCCCCCCCACATTTTTGAATGGGTTTTGTTTCACAATCCTCTCCAGGGTGCAGTTATCCCTATTGCTTGTACACTTTTTTCTACCACATCTTTTCCTTCCCTTCGTCTCTCTATTAATGTGCTTGGACACAGAGCTCTGTGAACAGCCAGCCTGTTTTGCAATGACCTTTTGTGTCTTGCCCTCCTTGTGTAAGGTGTCAATGGTCATCTTTTGGACAACTGTCAAGTCAGCAGTCTTCCCCATGATTGTGTAGCCTGCAGAACTAGACTGAGAGACCATTTAAAGGCCTTTGCAGGTGTTTTGAGTTAATTAGCTGATTAGAGTGTGGCACCAGGTGTCTTCAATATTGAACCTTTTCACAATATTCAAATTTTCTGAGATACTGAATTTGGGATTTTCCTTAGTTGTCAGTTATAATCATCAAAATTAAAAGAAATAAACATTTGAAATATATCAGTCTGTGTGTAATGAATGAATATAATATACAAGTTTCACTTTTTGAATGGAATTAGTGAAATAAATCAACTTTTTGATGACATTCTAATTATATGACCAGCACCTGTATATTGCTCACTATTAGTTTATGTAAGTTATGAGACCTTGTTGTAAAGTGTTAACAGTGTTTCCTAAATGAACAATGTTAAATCATTTTTGGCATCTCTTTCATTTATTTATTTATAAGAACTTTGGTAATTGCATATCTCTATTCTTTTTAATGTTATAAAATTGGGGATGCACAGGAGAATATTTGTTATGGAGTGATGTTGATGTCATAAATATCAGAGTTTTATTGACAAATTAAATTTCCCATTACAGGCTTTAATGATTAAGAGGCAAAGTGGGAATCTGAGGATTAATTTAATTAATTGTAGAATTGTGAGGAAATCTGCAGAATGGATTTAATGGTAAAATGTGTTAATCAGTGCTGAGAGTATTGGCAGCTGAAAACATAATCAAATTAGCCCAAATATTTAATAATGGAGCATGAAAGGGTTGGGGGATATGTGGAGCTTGGTGAATGAAGGGTGTTCCAGTTCTGTAGAAATTGTCTGTGGATGCAGATTGTGTGTAGGTCCACTGATTACGACTGTTCTATCGCCAAATGATTGTTCTTTTTATTTAATGATCACATACATTTGTGTCATCAAACAGATGTTTGTTTTCATAATTGATAAAAGGAGACAGTTACTGTAATTTCCCTACATTAGCGTGCTCAGATACATGATTTAATGATAAGAAACTGTCCTCTGTAACTGTTTTCATGAACTTTATGGAAGCATTCATTCAAGCATATGTTAGGGGTAGGAATTCATACGAATTTGGCAACTCATAAAATATGTACAATTTGGAAAAAAACTTACTAATTCATATGAGGTCATGCGAATCCGTATGAATTAGCCACCTCGTAAAATATGTATGAATTGCCATGAGATCAGGTTGGATGGAGACAGATTTTTGCAGGGCTCTCAAGTTTTGGAGACAGGCAAGAGTGACATCCCCCCCCCCCCCCATAAAAAAAAAAAAAATGGTGAATGAGATGATGTTTATTAGTTGTCTTTTACCTGACACCTTTGAAAGACAGATGCAATGATTAATGCATCCACAGTGTTTCCCACAGGATTTTATGAGACTGTAGTGGGTGGACATCGGTTCCTCTAGGGGGGTCCGGGGACATGCCCCCCCGGAGGAAAATTTTGTACATTTTAAATTTAAATGCATGAATCTAGTGCATTCTAAGAGCAAAATTAAGTGACTAGATCAATGAAGAAATTTGTTCTCTTGTAAACAATTTTGTGCTCTAAAAGTAATTTATTTATTGCTGATGGTTGGGCACATTAGTCATGTACACAACATATAGTAGGCTAAATGAGAGTTCGTAAGTGGTCAAACATGTAGAGTACACATTTAAACCATTAAAAATATGTAGCAAAAGAATTAATTATTGAATTAATTTATGAATTAATTTATTTGTGGGAGCCTGTGTCTGTATTTGTGGAACTAATGGTCACTCTTTGATTTGTTAACCAAACCAGAATGCACTAAACACACCACTTCATTATAGATAAAAATAAAAAATGAATAAAAATATATAATCATAAGCTGACCAATAAATAAATAAGTAAACTAGGTGAGTATATAATTCAGCAGCAAAAAGTATTCTAGCCTAATTCTTGGAAGAAAAAAAAAAGCTATGGAATGGCTTCAGATGACTTTGAATATAGGCAAGGCAATTTATTTGTATAGCACATTTCATACACAATGGTAATTCAAAATAAAATTATTAAAACTATTTGGAGAGAGAGATGTTTAATGTAACAAAATGTCAGTCTTTGTGTGATAGCAAAATATAACTAGGCCTAGACTACTTGTTCTGAGCAGGTGTCAATGAACAGGCTGTAAAACTGTTGGCTAAGTTCAGACACTCATGAAAAACTGATGCTGATTATCTGATTATCTAACAGTAGTCAAGTTGTCATTGTTTGTGTCAAACAAGTTGTGAATTTGTTGTAACATTAAACAGGAGATCATGACTTACTCTGTGCTCAAAGTGATGCTCAGAGCTCCAGTGGTTCCCTCTGTGGGTGAACGAGGATGATGGTGAACAATTCCAAGATATGCTTTTTTTTCATTGGTTGTTGCGTTAAATCTTACCCAGATACAATAGTGCTATTTTCTGATTGGCTATTGTGTAGCCTCTTTCTTTTTTTTGATTGGCTGATAAGTGGCAGGTTCGAGACGCGCTTGATTCCTTCCCGGTTCCAGAGAGAGCGGCGCGGCCAGATACATTTTGGGCGCTGCGGCATATTAAATATATGATAAATAGTTTTTCTGCGTGAGAAATACAATGTGTGGCGGGAGTGCGTGACAAAAGACCGAAATGAGTGACTGTCACGCTCAATGCGTGACACTTGAGAGCCCTGTTTTTGTCTGAGGAAACTGTTTTGATATTTTCAGTCTATTTTACAACTATTGTTTTCATTTGACCAGCATCTCCTTGCAATGAGGCCCATATATCTGTGTGAGTTTGTTGTGAATTACGTTAAAGTCTACTAGTGTGTGGCAGAGATGTGCACTCGAGTTAGAGACTCGGACTCGAGTCGCACTCGAGTCACATTTTAACAGACTTCAGACTCGGACTCGGACTCGACCTGAAATTACTTCAGACTTGACTCGGAATATTTTAAAAACGCCTCAAGTCTTTTACCCTTAACTACTGATATAATAAATAAAGAATTTGTGTTGTGTTTAAATGGTTTTATAATATCTGCGTCACATATATTTCCTTTCGTGTCGTGGTAGATTGGACGCCTGTCATAGAATTTGATTACGTATGTCCCTGCGCATAAACTCCGAAATGTCATAATAAGAGTCCCATGCAACATGACAGGAGCCACCGTGCCGTATGTTCTTTCGTTTGGGTTTATTATCACGTCAATGATAATTAAAGACACCGGAACAACATCCTCAAATTTTATGAGACATCGCATCCACAAAGGTTAGTCACATTAACTCACACAACTTGCTATTATACTGTGGTGTAGCTGCATGGCTCATTTGAATTGCCAGCCTGTTTAAAATATGAACAACAACAACAACAACAAAATCTAGACTTTAAACCTAGCACTACGTTTTATCAATCTTCGTATTATTTGCAGCTTTTCTCTTTCTTAATGTGTGTCCATAAGAGAGAGATAGAAAGAGATGTTAATCCATTTATTACTTAAAGCTCATATTTTAACTTATCACAATCAGCATGTGTAGAGTTTTCAACTGACATTCTTAAACATTGCGAAGTTTGATATTTTCTGATAATGACTGTCCTCAATAACAACGAAGCTGTATAACAATCTGCTGTATAACAAACTGTGACTCACTGGCGCCATCTTGTAGTCATTTTAAATACAGTCGCTAAGCGGACACTTGTGTTGCCAGGACGACCGTTTTGTACATTGTAATGGATTATAAAGTATCAAACTGGATGTACATTATCCCTTACATCATAGGACCTTAATTTCAAATAAAACAGATTATAGAAAGATCATATAATTTTTTGTTTCTATATAATACAACTAGGATAAAATATAGGATATGATTATGAGAATGTTTTTTTTTTTAATGACTCGAGACTCGACTCGGACTCGTGACAAAAGCAGCGATAAAAACTTCAGACTTGACTAGGACTCCAGCTTAAAGACTTCTTCAGACTTGACTCGGACTCCAGATAAAAGACTCTTGAACATCACTGGTGTGTGCACTGCATCCAGTGTAGACAGCATCTCTGATTATAATGGGTTCTATTTGCTTTTGTCGCGTTGCACCATCTGGTGTACAAACTTATCACAAATATCTGATGCCTAGTGTTTTAAAATCAGATTTGTTTTTAACCTTTTATTCTTAATTATTGTTGAGTATTTTCTGTTTAAAACTGCAGTGAAAAAAGACAAACCCGCAGTTTGAAATCGCTGGTGTCTGTGACATCACAAACTACCTTGTAACCAATCACCTCAACGTGCTGACGGGCTTTAGCATATCATTAACTATGACCGCTCTCATGCAGTGGAGTCTCAAGAGTATATATCCCAGTATATTCCTCTGTTGATATGACAAATCAGGTAGATTTAGCAATATAGCGGTGTATGATGTATATTACGATGTTATGATGAACTATATGCCTTTCTTCACTGACATTCTGAGTTAAAAGCATTTCTAAGGATACTGATTTTCAGAAGGCAGCTGTTTGATGACGAATGGGAACATGGTTTGTAACATTAGCAATACATTATTAGCAGTTCTTTGATAATGTAGTCAAAAGGCTAATCGTATTAATTACCATCATGTGTCCAACGTTGTAAAAAGCAATATCATTGTGCAGCGTTTACCTGCGTTTCTCAGTTGACTGAGTGGATCTCTGAGCTCATGCGAGTGAGTGGAGGCGGGGCTAATTAGCATATTCGTAGATCAGCGTATACTAAATGAAGCAAGCGTTTTAAGGCAGGAAGTTTTTTTTTTTTCAGGAAAAAAAGTTTCAATATGTCACTTTGGTGATCAAAGTGGGACTTTAACTTTTTTTTTTTTTTTTTTTGAAAACTATTTATTGAAAGAACCAACTCATTAGAATCCTATGTTTTTGGTTCACTAGCCCATAAGAGTTGTTTGTTCATGAATCATACTACCCTGGTTGTTAGCGTTAGTATTGTCTCCCAAAAAAAAGAATAGATTCTGAACTGCCGAAATTATTTGTCAGTAATTCCATTCTTACTTCCATGATTTACAAACGTAACAATGTAACAAATTTGCCACCCGAGAACAACGTCTACTTTGACCCGCCCTCAAACACCGTAGCTGGTTTGTGTTGTGTACATGTCGCTGTTTTCTGCTCTGCAAAAGCAAATTCTCTTTGTAAACACTTCCAAAGGATAAGGATGTGAAGAGTCAGTGGTTCTGTGCAGCTAGCAAGAACCAATTTCTTGCCATTTTTATCTTTTTATTGCATGACATTCAATACAGACCACAAACAAACTCGCATTCACAACACTTTTACGGATATTCAGAAGCGTAGAAAAAGCTTTTAAGGAGTATCACCATCTTGCTTAAGCCTTTAGAATTAAACCCACTCAATCAGCAAAATATCAGGTTCACTGGAGAGCTGAAAGATTTACTCATGTTCCCCAGACTGCTGACAGACGTTTCTTTTTCTAAGGCAGACTGTTGTTTTATCAGGTTCAAAGAAGACCACGGTGAGATCTCCAGAAATAACGTTTATTTTGCAGATCTCATCTGTGATCACAGCTATAAGAATCTTCTCAGCAACATAATGTTTGACGTCCACCTACCCACATACCCGAGGGATCCTCCCTGACCAAACGCGCTCTGACAGACACAGGATATGCCACGCGCATTAGCATCTCCTTCACAGCGCTCCATCCTGCTGGGTTTGCCACCTTCTGACTGCAGGGCTCGCACGCACCCCGAGGGGGGAGCCTCATTACCACAAACACCACCACAACATCGGGGTTAGGTGTGTAACGCACTCCTGGATTTACATGTACTCGCCCGCTCTAATGATGCAACTTTGTGGATGGTTGCAGTTTGTCTCTCCAGGCACATTTTAGAAGTTTGACAGCTCTGAATGTCATCAGATTTTGGTGTTTTTTAGTTTTTAATCTATTCAATCTCAATGTCTTGTTTTTGAGAGCTAAAAAAAAATATTTATGTATGCTAATAAGGGTTTGAGCGTTGATTGAGCCTTTGCTTTCACATTCCATGTGATTATTGTAATGTTCCCAAAGCATATTTTCTGTCCTACTTAGACTAATTTTCCCTATTTCACAGTTTATTTGTTTAATCCATTTAGCATTTCAGCACTTTTAAATAACCGCTTATAATTGTTATTCCCCAGCAATAATGCTTCATCAGGAGTTGTGCTGTAATTACAGGATTACGGAAAGCGGACACACCTACACAGACACACTACAAACTCGCTGTCTCTTATTGTGATTCACATCTGAGGTTGTCTGTCTTTAGTCTGCTCTGCTTGGCATCCTGCGTTTAATGTGACCCTGAAATTTCCACCTGCCAATCAAACTTCAGTTGGGTTGAAGTTGTGGATGACTTGCGGGGTATGAACTGCCCTTTTTTTGTCCACCCACCTCAGCGCTGCATCTCAAACAGCCATCACATCTTCTCTAGTTCTTAATTGGTAGAGTGGCCGCAGATGTGCCGCTGGCTGTGGCCTCCGGTGATGTTCTCCACCATGACTTCACACCCCCATAAGCCTTCACACCTCGCAGTCTGTGTTATTCACAGTCTGCACCCCTGTGTGGTGCCCTTCTGTGCATATAGGACTTTTTAATGTAACCCGAAAAGCCAAAAAACTGTGGCGCAACTCAATGGGGAGCCTATTAGCAACTTGACATTGATCTGACATTCTGCTAAGTAATAATTTGTCAAGTTGCGGCTTCTGCTCAAGGTGGATGGTGGAATCAAGGGTGCCTAGTGATGACTGCCTGTGAAGAAAGGGCTGCACTGGTTCCACTGCATTGCTCTTAATTAGCTCTTAGTCAAAGCCCAATTATGTTACTCTGGCCATTACATTACATTCCAGAGGCCCATCAGGAAGACACGTGTTCATGTTGTAATTTAAAGTATATAATTCAAAGTGCTGTATGACTCTGATCATTATGTTATGTGTGAGGAAATGTGGCATTAGAGGTGAATTTTTCACATTTTAACAGGGCTACTTGCCAGTACATACTTTCTCTCTTTTTCCTACCAGTTTTACTTGTTAGTTTGAGTATTTGTTCATTATTTTCCAGTAAAAGAACATTCTTGTAAACATCCTAAATCAAGATAAATTTACTTATTTAAAGCGCAGTTGTGGAAGAAATTAAGACTTTTTTTCATATCTTGAATTAAAGTTTATATTCTGTTCCCCATTTTTCATAAATCTAACAAAATCAAGTTAAATTTAACCTTAAAGGGATAGTTCACCCAAAAATGAAAATGTGATGTTTATCTGCTTACCCCCAGCGCATCCAAGATGTAGGTGACTTTGTTTCTTCAGTAGAACACAAATGATGATTTTTAACTCCAACCGTTGCAGTCTGTCAGTCAAATAATGCGAGTGGATGGGAACTTCTACTATAAGAGTAAATAAAACATGCACAGACAAATTCAAATTAAACCCTGCGGATCGTGACAACACATTGATGCCCTAAGACACGAAACGCAAGCACTTCAATGAGTGTCAAGCACTCATTGAAGTATATGCGCGAGACATCACTGCCGCTGTCAGAGCGCGATCAGACCTCACTAAGCGAGTGCTGAACGCAGTTGGACATAGTGGTGTTTTAGAGGTAAAAAATTATATAAATACTGTTCGGTTTCTCTCACAAACCGATCGTTTCGTGTCTTAGGACATCAATGTGTCGTCACGAGCTGCAGGGTTTAATTTGGATTTGTCTGTGCAAGTTTTATTTACTCTTATAGTAGAAGTTCCCATCCACTCGCATTATATGACTGACAGACTGCAACGGTTGGAGTTAAAAATCATCATTTGTGTTCTACTGAAGAAACAAAGTCACCTACATCTTGGATGCGCTGGGGGTAAACATCAAATTTTCATTTTTGGGTGAACTATCCCTTTAAAACAAGAAAACAACAGTCATTTTACATTGGACCAAACTGTATGTTAAATATTTATATCATGTATAGAGAAACATATTAATTTACATTGATTTAAATAAATTTGTATTTAGGAGGAGAATCTTTAGAATTGGGTTGCATGATGTCTATCATTAACCAGTTCATATGTGCACCCTTAAAAGTGCTGGGTTGTTTCAACACAAATATGGGTCAAATATAAACAAACCCAACTATTGGGTTAAAAATGTAGCATTTTTTAGAGTGTGGCATTTGTAGTTTGAAGATCCCATGTCAAAAGTTGATCACATAAATTACTGCTAAACATGTTTAGAATTTACATACACTTCTGTTCAGAAATTTGGGGTTGGTAAGATTTTATGTTTTTGTAAGAAGTCTCATATTTAAGAAGACTGCATGTACAGTATTTAATAAAAATACAGTAAAAATAGTCATATTGTGAAATATTACTACAATCTAAAATAACTGGTTTATATTATAATATATTTTAAAATTTAATTCATACATTTGATGGCAAAGTTGAATTTTCAGCCAGTCTTCAATCACATGATCCTTCAGAAATCATTCCAATATGCATGAAAACAGTTGTGCTGCTTAAAGGGTTAGTTCACCTAAAACTTACATTTTTGTAATTTATTACTCACCCTCATGGCGTTCTAAACCTGTAAGATCTTTGTTCATCTTCGGAACACAAATTAAGATATTTTTGATGAAATCCAAGAGGTTTTTTTTATTTTATCTTCAATAGAAAGAAATGAAATTACCACATTCAAGGTCCAGAAAAGTAGTAAAAACATTGTTAAAATAAAAAATGTGACTACAGTGGTTGAAACTTAATGTTATGAAGTGACGAGAATTCTTTTGTGCACAAAAACAAAACAAAAATTCAACAAAAATTCAACAAATTCGTCTCTCCCGTCAGTTTCGTATGCAATTGACGCAGTTCAGCGCTTCCATTTACGTCCGAACGCCGACTCGGTATTGGCCGGCTCCTGTGTCAGCATCGCATGTATCCGTCGTGCTGCTCACGTGAACAGCATCTGCCAAACCTGAGCGTTCTGACGTAGAACCTGGAAGCGCTGCTTCATAGATAGCATAGGAGAATGACAGGGGAGAGACGAATTTGTTAAATAAAGTCGTAATATTTGTTTTGTTTTTGCGCACAAAAAGTATTCTCGTCACTTCATAACATTAAGGTTGAACCACTGTAGTCACATTGACTATTTTAACAACACCTTGAATGTGGTAATTTCGTTGCTTTCTATTGAGGATAAAAAAAAACTCTTGGATTTCATCAAAAATATCTTAGTTTGTGTTCCAAAAATGAACGAAGGTCTTATGGGCATGGGCATGAGGGTGAGTAATTAATGACAGATATTTCATTTTTGTGTGAACTAACCCTTTAATATTTTTGTGGATTCTTTTTTTTAATAGAAATCTTTTGTAATATTATAATTGTCTTTATTTTCACTTTAGATCAATTTAATGCTTCCTTGCTGAATAAAAGTATTAATGTAAGTAAATGTATCTGTATTTAAATATTTTACTGGAAGTAAAGACAAAAGTACCGATAAAGAAAATGACTTTATTCCACATCCACATTGAGAGTGAATGGCAGTGCAGAGCACCACTGCACCAAACTTCAGGGACTAAAGTTCAACCAAAGTAGCAAAGTCTCAGCTCTTGGGCACCTACACCAAAATAGCACTTAGCAGCTGTCAGACAAAGTGCTACGACACTGAGAAAATGGTGCATCATGCTCCGCAGGCAATTCTACAATGTGTAATGGGCCTTCTGTTCCCATTGTTGTGTTTAAAGGTCTATTACAGACCAAAGTGATCGATTCATGGCTGTATCCATTTCTGCCAAGCTGGCCTGAAGCTACATACTAAACGTTCATCTAATCTGTGAATGTCTGCATATACAGTTTTATCACTTTGCCTTAAAAGCAATGACACAGCTGCCCAGTGTAATGTCATGTTCCTCACATCTCTTTTTGTTTTTTTTGTCTCCTTTCTCCTCTTCCATTATCACAATAACAAAGGTGAGCCGGATCAATACAGCAGTCAGTCGTAAACGGGAGCAGCGTGTGCTCTTCATGGTGGTCACCATGGTGGTGTGTTACCTGCTGTGTTGGCTGCCCTACGGGATTATGGCCCTGCTAGCCACATTTGGGCGGCCCGGCCTGGTCACACCCGCAGCCAGCATTGTTCCTTCCCTGTTAGCCAAGACCAGCACCGTCATAAACCCCATCATCTACATCTTCATGAACAAACAGGTGGGTAACAGAATAGCTACTGATCAGTCCATGTGCATGGCTGCTATTTTTGTTAGATCTTCATTGGACGGCTATGATATGAACATGACTATTATAAGTTCAGCACGTACTATACATATTTGAACGCTTAGTCACTTAAAAATGGATGAATGTCATTGCAAAGAAAGAAAACACGCTTTAATGCTAAACATTTCACAATGACTAAAGACCCGTTCACACCAAGAATAATAACTATGAAGATAACCATATTGATAACTATATAAGCATCCACACCAGTGAACGATAACGCTCTGTTCATTCTAAGCACGCTATGCACTTAGATGCTCAAGCTCTTTAAAGCGGAATGGATTCTGATTGGTCGTTCATCAGCTGGAAAAAAAATCATTTTGAAAGTGATTCCAACAATATTGTTTTTCAGTGGTGTTATCTTTATAGTTATGGTCTGCTATTTTTATATGTTTAGAATGATTTTTAGATCTATATCTTTATTATTATCATTATAGTTATTGTCTTAGGTATGAAGGACCCTAAATAATATCAGTTTTGAGAAAAGTTTTAACATTGTTTGTTTGCTGAGTTGATATTTTGTAAGCCAATGCATTGAAATTAATGCGAGGCATGGCTTAACTCTCTATATGCTTTTGTCACTACTGTAATTTTTTGTAATAAGCACATGCTGTTCTTTGCTATATTTAGTCTTTAAAGTTTTTCTTTAAAATAACACACTGACAGCAGGATTACTTGAGTTTTCAGTTGGGGTGTCACTCCCAAAAGCACATGATCAACACCTCATTTTAGCAGTATTTAACAGCACAGATCACACAAAATAATGAGTTAAAGGCATTGGTAACACTTTACAATAAGGTTCATTAGTTAATGTATTAACTAACATGAACTAATCATGAGCAATACATTTGTTACTGTATTTACTAATCTTCGTTAATGTTAATTAATGAAAATACAATTGCTTAAAGGTTTAGTTCACTTCAGAATTAAAATTTGCTGATAATTTACTCACCCCCATGTCATCCAAGATGTTTGTCTTTCTTTCTACAGTCGAAAAGAAATTAAGGTTTTTGAGGAAAACATTCCAGAATTTTTTACCCGGGTACAACGGATTGAAGGTCCAAATTAATGCAGCTTTAAATCGCCCTACACAATCATAGCCAAGGAATAAGGGTCTTATCTAGTGAAACGATTGGTCATTTTCTGAAAGAAAATAAATAAATAAAAATGTATGTACTTTTCAACCACAAATGCTCATCTTGCACTGTTCTGCGATGCACCACACATTACTTAATCACATTGGAAAGGTCACGCATGATGTAGGCAGAACGTATCCATATCCGAAGCTCCATAAACATAAAAATCCACACAGTTTCTCTAGTAAAGTCATTATAGATTAAATTATAACCTTTTATGGGTTATGTATTGAACAATTACAAGGCTGTCAAACAAAGACCACACGATTTAAACTGTACCATTTGAAAATTTCATTAAACTGTAATATTAAAAATCAGGTTCTCAGGGTCAGTTTTTCATTGGGGAGAAGAAAAGGACAAGGAGACTGAACAAGTATTCAGCTTTTTTCTTTTACTGGTTTTGAATTATATTCTGCTAATAACCTCTAATCTCTCTTTCTGCTCATCTTTTTCCTCTCTTACTCTGAATTGTAAAAGATTGATCTGAGGGCAAAAGCTGAAGGCAACAGTTTTTAATTAGTTGAAGTTATCAACTTATTTTATGAGCACTGAATGAACTTAAAATGTCATGTTTCCTCAAATTTAAATTATATAGTGAGATTTCTTAAAAGGATAGTTCACCCAATAATGAGATGATTCTGTCATTTACTCACCCCAGTGTCATTCCACAATGCCAACATTACCAACATTCTTCAAAATATCTTCTTTTGAGTTGCACAGAAGAAAGAAAGTCAGGTTTGGAATAGTTTGGTATGTTGACAGAATTTATATTTTTGAACTTGAAAAGAGTTCTATGTTGACTTTTCCCTTTATTTACATGGTTTTAAATTGTTTAGTGTTATGTTCTTATGTACTGTACATTTCTTTAAGTAATGTACATGTTGTGGAGAGCAAAGTGCTTGGCTTAAAGGGATAGTTCACCCTCAGGTTGTTCCAAACCTGTATAAATTTCTTTGTTCTGTTGAACACAAAGAAAGATATTTTGAAGAATTTGGGGAACTGAACAGTTCTGGGGTACTATTGACTTCCATAGTAACAGAACAAAGAAATTTATACAGGTTTGGAACAACCTGAGGGTGAGTACATAATGACAGAATTTTCATTTTTGGCTGAACTATCCCTTTAAATTATTGAAAAACCATGTGGATGCTCATGACATGCATGAAACTTACTAGATGAACATTTTAAGTTACTACACATGATAAAGCCAACAACAATCATGTGAATTAAACTGGCAATGGGCTAAACAATGCAACAATATTGATTATTCCAGCTCCGGTGCATGCTAGAAAGAGGGAAAATGCTGACTTTATGAGAATAATAACTTTAATGACTTTATGAGAATAAAGTCATTAAATTACGAGAAAAAAGTTGTTAAATTATGAGAACAAATTCGTAATTTAACGAATTTGTTCTCGTAATTTAATGCTTTTTTTCTCATAATTTAATGACTTTATTCTCAACATTTTATCTCGACTTTTTTCTCGAAATTTAACAAATTTTTCTCATAATTTAATGAATATTTTCTCGTAATTTAACAACTTTTTTCTCGTAATTTAATGACTTTATTCTCAACATTTTATCTCGACTTTTTTCTCGAAATTTAACAATATTTTTCTCATAATTTAACGAATATTTTCTTGTAATTTAACCATTTTTTTCTCGTAATTTAATGACTTTATTCTCAACATTTTATCTCGACTTTTTTCTCGTAATTTAATGACTTTATTCTCAACATTTTATCTCGACTTTTTTCTCGAAATTTAACGTGTTTTTTCTCGAAATTTAACAACTTTAATCTCGAGATGGTTTTATTTTTTTATTATTGCTTGGCCCTAATCCTCTTCCGTAGTTTTGAGATGAATTACTTGTTTTCCTGAAACCAAAAATCTACAATATTCAAGTAAACCATTGGTTGTTGTTGGGGTTTTTTCCCAGTGATATTTACTTCTTTAGATCATATTTTACAGTGTTCATTCTCCTTTAAGACTGTTCAAATCCATCCCATGCAGCTTTGATGGTTTGTTTGTATTCCATTTGTATTTTCATTCTAGTTTATGGCTGGACAAAACAATGAAATGGCAAATAGGTATGCTGTAGTCTTTGGAAGAATGCACAAACCATTTGAGTGAATATAATCTTTCAGCGCTTTAGTTTGTGTTTAATCAAGAATTATATCTGAGTATGTTCAGCAAAAGCAGTAGAAAGTTTTCAAAGAAACTTTTAATTCAAAAAGCAATTCTTGTATATGATCAACTGATACAAGATGCACATTTTATTGTTATTTCTGAACTTGTGTATATATGAACAGGTTTTGTAAAATCTCTTCTGTATGGGTTTAAGCTTCTGCTCCAAACAATTGCTTGTGATAAGACCGGAGATGAAGACTTGGAGAAACTAACTTTGACTGTCATCGGAGACACCAGTCACCTGTATGTCATTTTCAGTCTTCAATTCCTCCCAGCCCGTAACCATGGAAACTGTGAGTTGAGGCGAGTTGAAGACTTAAAGTGCTGTACAGATTCAAGTATCTACTCGGCATGTGTCGTTTTGACCAGCGGAGATTGAAAGACAGCAGAAAATGGAAGAGTATGGAAAAAAGGAACGAGTTTTGGAGTGTGAGAGAGCTGCGAAGTCCCTGAACCAGTGAGTAAATAACTGTACTGTTATACAGCCAGGTTCAGGAGCTGTCATGCTGTGTGGTAATTGCATTTACTGTTTCCTCTTTCCTGGGACGAAAAGAATTTTCTGGCACATTGCACATTTTCTCCCTTATTAAGAGCACAATGTGTGCTTAGGGGAAGCATCAGTACGCTGAAAACCTCCCTTGTTCATTAATTGGCAATAAGGTCACAAGCATATGAAAAATGCACTGCAAAAAAAGTCATTTTTTTGAGTATTTATGTCCAGTGAAAACTTCCTTAAAGCATCCTTAAAACACAATATATTTTATTGAGAAGAAAAACCTTATATTATAAGTGGAAATGACTTGAATTAAGTTTATTTTTCTTACCACATTGGCAGATTTTTGATTTGTAGTGTGCAATAACATTGATGTTGTTTTATTTCAGTCATGACAATAGTCAGTTCAGTAGTTTTAGCATTTTATTAAATATGGCGATATTAATGTATTTGGTCTTGGCGTACTAGATCTGCTATACTGTTGATGCTGCATAGCAAGTATGGACTTGCTACTGCTAATAGATACACGGACACTCTGCTGTGAGCATGTAAGATATGCTGCTGCATAAATAGACATGCATAGATCCCGTAGCAGATCTAGACAGGTGGAGCTGGGGGAGGTTGAAGGTTTCAGAAGAACTCTAATAGCTCATTGAAGCACTAGCTTACAGCAAACAGTGAACCAGACTATTTAAATGCTGAGCAAGCAATCTCATTGGCTGCAGGATCAGCAGGGGCCAATCAGCTTGTACCATGTGGTAATGATGTGATTGCTTGCAGATTGCATGTAAAGGACCTATCAGCCTGTGCCCTCTAGAGTTTCATGAAAAAAAAAATAATAATTTAAGACTATATATTTATGTATACAGTGGGTACGGAAAGTATTCAGACCCCCTTAAATTTTTCACTCTTTATTATATTGCAGCCATTTGCTAAAATCATTTTTCATTTTTTTCCCCTCATTAATGTACACACAGCACCCCATATTGACAGAAAAACACAGAATTGTTGACATTTTTGCAGATTTATTAAAAAAGAAAAACTGAAATACCACATGGTCCTAAGTATTCAGACCCTTTGCTCAGTATTTAGTAGAAGCACCCTTTTGATCTAATACAGCCATGAGTCTTTTTTGGAAAGATGCAACAAGTTTTTCACACCTGGATTTGGGGATCCTCTGCCATTCCTCCTTGCAGATCCTCTCCAGTTCTGTCAGGTTGGATGGTATAGGTTGGTGGACAGCCATTTTTAGGTCTCTCCAGAGATGCTCAATTGGGTTTAAGTCAGGGCTCTGGCTGGGCCATTCAAGAACAGTCACGGAGTTGTTGTGAAGCCACTCCTTCGTTATTTTAGCTGTGTGCTTAGGGTCATTGTCTTGTTGGAAGGTAAACCTTCGGCCCAGTCTGAGGTCCTGAGCACTCTGGAGAAGGTTTTCGTCCAGGATATCCCTGTACTTGGCCGCATTCATCTTTCCCTCGATTGCAACCAGTCGTCCTGTCCCTGCAGCTGAAAAACACCCCCACAGCATGATGCTGCCACCACCATGCTTCACTGTTGGGACTGTATTGGACAGGTGATGAGCAGTGCCTGGTTTTCTCCACACATACCGCTTAGAATTAAGGCCAAAAAGTTCTATCTTGGTCTCATCAGACCAGACAATCTTATTTCTCACCATCTTGGCAAACTCCATGTGGGCTTTCATGTGTCTTGCACTGAGGAGAGGCTTCCGTCGGGCCACTCTGTAATAAAGCCCCGACTGGTGGAGGGCTGCAGTGATGGTTGACTTTCTACAACTTTCTCCCATCTCCCGACTGCATCTCTGGAGCTCAGCCACAGTGATCTTTGGGTTCTTCTTTACCTCTCTCACCAAGGCTCTTCTCCCCCGATAGCTCAGTTTGGTCGGACGGCCAGCTCTAGGAAGGGTCCTGGTCGTCCCAAACGTCTTCCATTTAAGGATTATGGAGGCCACTGTGCTCTTAGGAACCTTAAGTGCAGCAGAAATTTTTTTGTAACCTTGGCCAGATCTGTGCCTTGCCACAATTCTGTCTCTGAGCTCTTCAGGCAGTTCCTCTGACCTCATGATTCTCATTTGCTCTGACATGCACTGTGAGCTGTAAGGTCTTATATAGACAGGTGTGTGGCTTTCCTAATCAAGTCCAATCAGTATAATCAAACACAGCTGGACTCAAATGAAGGTGTAGAACCATCTCAAGGATGATCAGAAGAAATGGACAGCACCTGAGTTAAATATATGAGTGTCACAGCAAAGGGTCTGAATACTCAGGACCATGTGATATTTCAGTTTTTCTTTTTTAATAAATCTGCAAAAATTTCAACAATTCTGTGTTTTTCTGTCAATATGGGGTGCTGTGTGTACATTAATGAGGAAAAAAAATGAACTTAAATGAGTTTAGCAAATGGCTGCAATATAACAAAGAGTGAAAAATTTAAGGGGGTCTGAATACTTTCCGTACCCACTGTATATGTATATATAACAAATCTGATTGTCTAATACAATTTTTCTTGTCCGGTAAGAGCATCTTTTTTAGGATAATGATGTTTTACTGCAAATCAAGGCAAAAGATATTAGCAAATTATTTTTATTTTATTCAGTTTTTGCTGTAAAAGTGACTGCAAATAGACCTATTTTTGCACACTATGTGAGAAATAATCAGACAAACAAAATTGCCCACTTTCGAAGTAAGAGCTTTCCAGAGAGACAGGCATGTACATCCAAGCACTGGGATCAGTTATTCCGGACCACCTGTAAACAGGTGTAGCATAATTGGCAAGAAAGTTCTGTCCTTCTCCCCCAAGCTTCTCAGCACCCCTCAGAGAGCTAATCATCTCCTTTCCAGACCATCATCTGCTCAAAAGTCTGCTACCCAGCACTCCTCTTTGATCCAGATTGTACCCGGCTACCCCTGCCAAAAGAACATGCACTTATCCAGCATGAGTATATGCTGAAATTATTGTTTTTTTATCCGCCAGAGGTGAGAAAGCTTCCCTAAACCCCAACTGCTTAAGTCAAGTTCAGACTTTTAGGAGTTTGCAAAGATATTTTTCCCCTCCCTCTTCAGTCTTACAACACTTGTCAGATTTGTACTGGTCAGATGAAGTCTGAGCATTGAGACATTCAGACAAAGTCTGAACTCTCAGGCTGATAGAAGACTGATATCTTCTGTCAGGTATTCGACGTCCAGGTCGGATCTAATATATTTGATATTTCTGATGTGAAGATCCATCCAATCTAACAGCCCCATGAACTTCCATTGTAGATGCCTTGATATAACTATCGGATGAGTCAAGATTTTCTCTTGTAATAAAAATTGTGCCACAAACACTGGCAATAGAGTTTAATTTGTTTTAAACCAGGAACATTGCTTTACTTATGAACAAAATTACACAGACTAATCAACAAAACTAATGTCATAATCCTTGTAAATTCAGTTAACGGCCATGTAAAATCAATGTGCCATATGCACTAAATCTGATTCCGGTTGAAAGACCCAGCCAGATAGTCATGATAACTGTCTTACAGCATGTCCAGATGCAAACCCACTTTCTGTGCCACCTTCATCATCTCTGCAGGGTTCACCAGACCTCCTGCCAGCCCCTGTAATGAGTGTGCGGATCTGAATCCATTTATAGACTCGTTCCTCCCACCTTAGACTCATCACATTCCTCACTTGCTCGCTCCCCCCAAAAAAAGCTTACAGAGCTGCACACCTGCGACGGCTGACAGCAACATGATCAATTCTCAGATTCATTACATTATAGGTCATCCATGTCTGTAGAAACATTAAGGACATCTATGTCTGGACTAGTTGTGGATTTATTGTGGAGGCATGGAGAGCGTTTTGGGAGGACTATCAGTGAGTGCCGTGGTCATGCATGATTGCTTCCCATCAGCGCTAACCGAACACTGAATGGCCATTAACAGGCTCAGTGAAGTTAGATGTCTTGGGAAAAGAGTGTATCTGCAGTCTGCCATTAACCGTGACCCCTTGACCCCAATCTAAACCCCTGCAGTGGTCTGTCTTTCACTATCTCTTTTGTTGTCGCTCTATTTCAAAGGCACCGATAACTGAATATCAAAAAAGCATTTATGTTTCAATACAGCAATGTTTCAGGCATATAATACTATACTAAGTGACTAAACTGACAACACATGATGGTTCTGGAGTGTTTGGCATCTTCTGAGGAAATGTAGTAGACTATAAGTATACAGTGAACATGGAAGTATACTAAGTACACTACGTTTTCTCAAGGGGTGAAATCTCGCTCTCTGTTTTGTGGATTATGATACTTTAAACTGCTGAAATATCATTGGAACAGTTTTTTTTAAATGACATTTTTACTGTTACACTAATATTTACTTCAAATGCTTCTATTGTTAATGCATGCTACAAAACGTTTTGGTAACACTTTAGTTTAGGGTCCAATTCTCACTATTACCTAGTTGCTTATAAGCATGCATATTACTAAGATATTGGCTGTTTATTAGTACTTCTTATAAAGCACATATTAATGCCTTATTCTGCATTACCAAATTCTAAATCCTAATCCCAATACCTAAACTTAACAACTACCTTACTAACTATTAATAAGCAATAATTAGGAGTTTTTTGAGGCAAAAGTCATAGTTAAAAGTTAGTAGGACCCTAATCTAAAGTGTGACCAAACTAGTGTGAAGGTTTATTTTACCAGAAAGATGTACTTAAGTGTTTCTAGGTCATAAAAAAAGTATTTAAAATCATTTAAACTGTACAATAACATCTTTCTTACAGTTACATCTTTCTTGTTCATTTTGTGTCATAATATTTCTGTCTTTGTCAAACTTTGTTTATTTCCAGGTTGAAAGTCAATTTCTGAATCTCAAGTTTTCAATGTTTTTCAAAAGCCACTGTTCCAGAAACATAGAGGATTTTAAAGGGTGGATTAGTTACACTCTCCTGCTGAGGGAACAATTCATGACTAGCCATTCATCTACTCAACACTTGCATGAAATCTTTTTGCAATCTAAAGGTGGTATAGAGCCATGGCCACACAAACATTTCCTCATTTTATTCTGCTTGGAGCAAAATATATTGCTTTGTCATTGTTTAAGGTTAAAATAAGTGTTTCTGTTAGAGAAATGGAATTGCTGAACCTTTGTGACCAATGCTTACACCTCTACATTTTAGTATTCATAAAACTCTCTTCAAAGTTTTGGCTGAATTTGTCAGTTTATTGGTGAAGGTTGTTTTGTGAGAATGTGGTAAATCTCTCACACATATCGACAAAACACCTCCTCTTGGAAAATGTGTTTTTCTCCTCTGAGACCTTTGCAGACAGTTATGATTAATTACTGTACAATAAACCTTTATCTATAATGAAAAGTGCTGCGTAAGAACACAGTGCTAGCTTTGGATCATAATACATTCCTTTGAGTTTTTCTGAGTATCCACTGCGCTGTGAGTTAATGTTTTTTTCTCAGCTTAAATCAGCCCACTTTGCCTCCATCTGTGGTGACCTGATGGTCAAAGCCTGCAAGCTGTTTCCTCTGAGTGTGTGATCCGCATGCGGGGAATGTAGAGGTATATACACAGACGCTCAGCGAGGGATTGGCACCTTCAAACAGGCATCTCCATCACTCTCAGACAATCTCTGCCTACACTCCTGCTGAGAGGTCCTGCCTCTGTTAATGAATTTTGTGCACAGAGAGCTTTCAATTTGCAAACAAGCCTGTTCACATTAGAGGAGACATAGCTTCAGCTATTGTTCCAGGGCTGATGATTCCCACGTTTGGCTGGTATTTATTATTCCTGCTGTCTGTACAGTTGCAAATCCAGCAGAGAAAGGGAGAAATGAGCTGAGCTGTGCAATCAAGTGAACATTCAGGCATTGTCTTGTTCGTCTTTTGACTGATAATGTGCATCTCCTTCTCTTAAAGAGGAAACTTGTGTTGTTCCAAACCTATTTGACATTCTTTCGTCTGCAGAGCACAAAAAAAGATAATTTGAAGAAAACTTTAGTGTTTTTGCCCATACAATGAAAGTCATTGGGGTCCAAAACAACATTGGACTCCATGGACTTTCAGTGTATCGACAAAAAAGCTAAAGACCTGTTCAAGGACAACAACTATAATGAGAACTATAATTAGTTTTAAGATCACAAAAGAAGATATTTTGAAGAAAATTTCAGTGGTTTTTGCCCATACAATGAAAGTCATTGCGGTCCAAAACAACATTGGATCCCATTGATCATTGAACAGGCCTTAAGACATTTTCCAAAATATCTTCTTTTGTGTTTCCACAGAAGAAAGAAAATCCTAGGTTGGGAACGAAACGAGGGTGAGTAGAAAATGACAAAAATGTTCTTTTTTGTGTGTGTTATCCCTTTAAGGATTATAAAAGTAATCCCTGCTCTCAATCTGTCTTTGTTTGTCAGTTTTGCAGATGTTTCCATGCACTCGTCATGTGCACCACCCCAGAGAGAGGCTCCAGCTTTAAAAACTCCTCCAAAGTCACCAAAACTCTCAGGACAGTGCGACGCGCCAATGGCCATAATGTGACCTTCGCGGTGGCCTCGGCTGGCCGTCCTACTATCTGTGCCCCAAACAGCGGAGGGCAGAAAAGTTCCTCAGACTGTGAGAAACCCTCTCCTGCTGTGGGTCAGGGCACCAACAGACCTGTTGTCTCTCTTGTGGCCTATTACAATGGTTGAGCTCATACAGTCAGACCAAACCAGCACTAATACAATGGAATCGGAGGTGACGGAGGTCACGGATTGCGTAAAAAGAAAAGAGAGTTGATAAGTGGGTGTGTCTTGGAATATGGAACTAGGACACGCCCCTCACTGACAATCAAGTCATGTTGCATGCATGACCTTTCTGGGGGGAAAAAAACAAAGAATGGATATTGAAAGTGAACAGCTGGAGAAAGGGATGACACTAAGTACAAGTAGGAAACGCGCACACGGATCTAATTTGATCATTTATTTGATGTTTCTTCAATCCTGGATGTGAATGTGCTCGCAGATTTTGGTGAGGTGAAACTGATGAGCCGGTTTGTTTCTGATATTTCGCTACCAGTTCCTTCCTGTGGTTGGACAACAAGTGTAGCACAGATGTGATACTTTTCTTACTCTTCTTGTAAGCCTGCTCATCGTGTGGACATGTACAAGTACAGTAAGCTCATGAAGCCCTGTTTGTTAAGGGATAAGCCTATATGTTGCTGAAATTTAAAGGGGTCATATCGTTTTCCTTGATCTTTTGAAATACAGTAATAGAGTTTCATAACTTCCTCCTCAATCCAAAAACAGCATCCGTTAAATATTGAACATTCTGAAGTAGGGGTGTAACGGTACACAAACATGACGGTTACGTACCTCGGTATTGAAGTTACAGTTCGGTACGGGTTTGGTACAGCAGGGGGAGATAAACATAAAATTGCTTCTTTTTTCTTCTTTTTTATTTAACAGTGTTTTATTGAATAAGTTGTGTCTCACTCATTAAATAAAATCAACTTCATCTCATCTTATGCTTTAATCTATATACGCGGAGCCCTTTCTTGCACATTACTATAATATAAAAAGGTTACAATTAACAACAGAGCCCAAACTATTAAATTCATTTGATATTTAAATTTAGATATAATAATCAACACTCATAATAATCAAACATGTAAATTGCACAGGTTAAGGCAGGTTGCATTCACTCCTAAATCTAATTATAAAATTATTTTTCAATATTTTTCTACTCCAATTCATTTTTGAAATATAATCATGTACACAGTTACTGTCATAACTTGATTTCATGACAAATTTATTTAAAGATGCCCTAGAACTTTTTTTTAAAAGATGTAATATAAGTCTAAGGTGTCCCCTGAATGTGTCTGTGAAGTTTCAGCTCAAAATACCCCATAGATTTTTTTTAATTCATTTTTTTAACTGCCTATTTTGGGGCATAATTAGAAATGAGCCGATTCAGGGTGTGTGGCCCTTTAAATCTCGTGCTTCACGCCCCAAGAGCTCATGCTTGCCTTAAACAACATAAAAAAAGTTTAAACAGCTAATATAACCCTCAAAATGGATCTTTACAAAGTGTTCGTCATGCAGCATGTCTAATCGTGTAAGTACAGTGTTTATTTTGATGTTTACATTGATTCTGAATGAGTTTGAGGCTATGCTCCGTGGCTAACAGCTAATGCTACACTGTCCATCTGCCATTTTTCACTATTGTCCTTGCTTGCTTACCTAGTCTGTCGATTTCAGCTGTGCACATCCAGACGTTAATACTGGCTGCCCTTGTGTAATGCCTCAATCATGGGCTGGCATATGCAAATATTGGGGGCGTACACCCCGACTGTTACGTAACAGTCGGTGTTATGTTGAAATTCGCCTGTTCTTCGGAGGTTTTTTAAACAAATGAGATTTATATAAGGAGGAAACAATGGAGTTTGAGACTCACTGTATGTCTTTTCCATGTACTGAACTCTTGTTATTTAACTATGCCGAGGTAAATTCAATTTTTGAATCTAGGGCACCTTTAAACATATATTAAATAAGACATTACTAACAGGTAAAGTAAATATAGTGCATATATTTAGTGAAATGCTCCCCTCTAAAGTTAATTTCTCCAGTAAACTAACAAGCTGTGGACACTAAATGACTTACCTGAGGTAAATGTAATGCTATGTGAGATATTATTCTCAAGCTTTTATTGATGTCTTTCCACGGTTGAAACACTGGTTGAGAGATTACAAGTAAGCATATCTATGGATATCCATAGATAATCTGTTCTTCTTTTTCTGCGCTTTTTCCAGTTGTGGCAGTTAACAAGCAGTGTTGCATTACCGCACTTGCCCCCTTCTGGATTGGAGTGTTAGCTTGTGACTGACTGCAATCATCGATAGACTGCATGCACCGAACCGTGATGTTCGGGACGAATACATGCAACGTTACACCCCTATTCTGAAGTAATTCTGCTAAATATATTTAACACATGTCCACATTTACACATCAATGATTCATTTATATTGTTGCGTGTTTAAAGTCGCCATGAAATTCAAGTTGTGAATTTACTTCTTGAACAGGAAAAAATGTAGGGTGGGACTTGATTTTGTCAATCGCAAATTGATTAAATCATTGGATAGTTTGCTATTGGTCGCTCTCACGTGAGTGACAGGTTGTCCCGCCCTCGTGCCAGTAAACATGTCATCAGAGAACAAATGTCACTGAAGTTATTTTAATTAAAGATTACAAGGGCATGTGAATTAAAAAATAAATAAATAATGATGTGCACAGATAAATCATTTATAATAAATACTGCAATATTCCATAAAAATAAGAATTGTCAATAATCAATAGCCTCTGATCGCATCAGTCAGTTCACGCAGCTCATTTCAGCTGGATTTGTTTTATGATAATCCTCAAAATGTAAAAAAAAAAAAAAAAAAACACTGAAGTGTAAGAAACCTTGACTACCATTAATAATGAACCTCAGGGGAAAAGTGTTAAAAATGTATCATATGACCCCTTTAAAATTAAAATGCAATAGTCTACATGAAATACATTTTAACAAATATTTATATGTAAGCTCTGAAGTTCTATTTTAGCACTCTTGTCTATTTTAACAGATGTTGTGTAACATGTAAAACTGCAATTGAAAACAGTCCAAGAATAGTTCTCCTTGCTAGTATATTTCCAGTTTTAAATAAGCAAATCATTCATTTTAAGTACGCAGTTTCCTTGGCATGTTATGTGAAATGTCTTCATCGTACTGTTTACCAATACACAGAGAATAATAATAATTAAATGCCAAAAAGCTTTCATAAATCATAATGTATTGTAAAGCAATGATGCCTTGAAGCCAAAACATGAAACTGCTGACAATGGAATTCAGTTCAACTTATTTACAGTTATTTATATCACTTATATGTTTTCGGTTTCATTTTATTTTGATTCTGGTAGTTAGGTTTTGTAATCAATATTTAAATTTGTTTGGCATCAAAGGGACAGGAAATGAGCAGGCTGTTGACTCCTCAAGACTTGAATAATGAGGCGTCCCAGGTGGGGCTGTGACTGTTCTAATCAGCTGATCCGCGTTTACCAATGCAGCAACATTCACATCAGACAAGGAAAAGGACGATTTATTTCTATTATAAGAGAAATAAATCACATGTAGCTAAGATTTTGAACTCTGAAGCAGATTTGAATGATGTAGATTTTTTTATGACTTCTTAAAAGCATTTCTGACTGCAAGTGTTTTGTGTTTTAGTTTCAAGTTTTTACTGATCAGTTTCATTTGCCATGTTTTGTATATATTTGGTACTTTCTTGCTAAGGTCACACTAGAAATTCTATAATGTAAAATGTTACACTACTATTCAAAAGTTTGAGGGAAGTATTTTTTTTTATACTTTAATTTCACAAGGATGCATTAAATAGTTTAAAAAGACTGTAAATAGTTTTAAAATTACAGTAAAGACTTTTAGATTCTTAAAAAAGATGGTAACACTTTACAATAAGGTCTCATTTGTTAGAGGATTAGTTCACTTTAAAATGAAAATTACCCAAGCTTTACTCACCCTCAAGCCATCATAGATGTATATGACTATCTTCTTTCTGATGAACACAATCAGAGTTATATTAATAAATATCCTGATGCATCCAAGCTTTAAAATGACAGTGAATGGGACCAACGAGTCCCAAAGCTTGGGTAATTTTCATTTTAAAGTGAACTAATCCTTTAATATTAGGTAATGCCTTAAATAACATGAAGTAACAATGAACAAATTTTTTTACAGCATTCAAGAACCTTTGTTAATATTTGTTCATGTTAGCGCATAGTGCATTAAATAATGTTAACATCACCTTTTGATATTAATAAAAACCTCAATCTTTTGAACGGTATTGTACATATATTTGGAGCCATGTTTTTGTTTTGTTTTTTAAATAAAATTATCACAGATCAAGTTAAAGGATAAGTCCACTTTTAAATACACTTTTCCTGATAAATTTACTCACCCCCATGTCATCCAAGATGTTCATGTCTTTCTTTCGTCAGTCGAAAAGAAATTAATGTTTTTGATGAAAACATTCCAGGATTTTTCTCTATATAGTGTATTTCAATGGCTACCAACAGATTGAAGGTCCATATTACAGTTTCAGTGCAGCTTCAAAGGCTTTAAACGATACCAGATGAGTAATAAGGGTCTTATCTAGCGAAACGATCGGTCATTTTCGAAAAAAAAAATACAACCGTTTATGCTTTATAAACAAAATATCGCCTTGAACGTACTTTCCGCTTCCGCATTCTTCATAACGCTTACGCTGAATGTCCTACGCCTTCCCTATTCTACTTACGGAACGAACGCGGCGCCATTTTTCCGTAAGTTGAATAGGGTAGAACATTCAGCGTAAGCGTTATGAATAATGCGGAAGCGGAAAGTACGCTCAAGGCGATATTTTGTTTATAAAGCATAAACGGTTGTTTTTTTTTCCGAAAATGACCGATCGTTTTGCTAGATAAGACCCTTATTACTCATCTGGTATCGTTTAAAGCCCTTGAAGCTGCACTGAAACTGTAATATGGACCTTCAACCTGTTGGTAGCCATTGAAATACACTATAAGGAGAATATTCCTGGAATGTTTTCATCAAAAACCTTAATTTCTTTTCCACTGACGAAAGAAAGACATGAACATCTTGGATGACATGGGGGTGAGTAAATTTATCAGGAAAAGTGTATTTAAAAGTGGACTAACGTTACTCCTTTAATGGAGGATTACCCAGAAACAGTCATATAATCTATAAATGCATAAACACAAGTGTTCGGATGAGAGTCTGTTTCACAGGATTATTTTTATAAGAGCTAGATTTGTGAAACATACTGACAATTAGGCTATCTGAAAGTTTGATTACAATGTTTATTTTGAGGGTTATTTGTATAATAGGGTTTTAGGTGGGTTATTTGTGTGAAATAAACATTAATAATTACTTTTTTAGGGCCATTCCTAGATAGTGTATGTGACTCATTTTTATGAGTTGCCCTTCTAGTACACAGTATTGCAAAGCTGTCAATGTGCAAAACATTCTGTGAATTCTGTACATCAAGCGAGAATGCTGTAAGCAGTCAGAATACATATGGAAATGTAAGATAACGGCACTTTGAAATGCATAAAAATGCAAGTGAACAGCACAGTGAATGCAATTTTTGGACAGCAATGAAAAACTACATTTGTTACAGTCTAGTACTACTAATATTAATGCTGTTTCCTTTTGACCATTTTTTTTCTAGCTTGCTTGGTACAATTAAAATAGGTTTTGTTGTTGTTGTTGGCTTTCTTCGATCTGTTTCTTCTTTTTTATTTTTTTGACATGACTAAAAATGAAGCTCATACATCATAGTGATCACCAAATCGAGATTTTGTTTTGTTGTTGTGTTGTGATTGCACGTTGAAACTGATTGACAGACATGTGCGAGTGCTAACATCCGTCTGTATTATGTATTACCAAAGCAGATTTTTATCCCCCCTCTAAATGTTACATATGTTAATGCTAATAATAAAAAATATCTGTCTGCTCTGGATATACAATATGTATGTGGCTTTTATAGAAATTACGTTAAAGTTGTAATATGCCTTATATACAATTTGTACAGAGAGAGGAAAGTAATTTCAGAGTTTGTGCTCTATTGATATTTCCAGATTGCATTGTCATTGTGTATAAGAAATCTACGGTGATCTGAGCTGTCAAATATTTTCTCAGATATCCTCAAATGAATAATGTTTCCTAATCTTTCCTACCAAAATGCAAAGGGTAAAGCATCTGCGTCATCTGTCTTTGTGACAGATGTCTTCTTTCTTAGTTTCTGTCATAACAGTGTGATGTACTGGGATCTGATTTGAGATTTGAAAATGGGAAAGTCACACCATAGTATGATAAATCCCTCTCTGAGTGAGATGAATCAATAGGGTGGTGGAATGCTGGTGAGAGAGAGAGAGAGAAATGCTGAAAGACAGAAAGAGTTCTCACTCCTTGCAGGTGCATTAGAAAGAAGAAATATAAGACTAATATTGGATTTGAAAATGACGGTGAGTATTGTGTGTGAACTATCCCTTTAATATGAGGTCATAAAACTGCGTGCACAAATAAAATGCAGTTTAAAAATGTTTAAGACAAAGTTTGCAGAGCACATGCTGTGAGCAACTGCCCTTGTGTTTGTGTTCATTTGCATTTAAATACAATTGAACAGAGGAGCAGATGGTATTAGATATACAAAGAACAAAACAGAGCAACACATATCTGCTAAATCAAATAAAAACTTCTCACCTTGTAAGCCATCGTAATCAATCTCCCACCGCGAGGGATGAATGTTCAGCAGTACACACTTATCCTTCTGTGCAGTAAAAGACTCACTTACTGTGAGCTATCGCCAAAGCCCTCAGGCCTGACCGTAATCGTTTCATTGTCATTTTGGCAGAGCATCAATGTCAATGACTTCTGTGATGGATCTGCTTGTTTATCATGGGGAAAAGCATGTCGTCTATTCATGTTTTAAATAGATATGAGGAACAATTTTATACAGAGAGTTCCTCTAATGCAGGGAGTGTCTACTATAATTTGATTGGCCACTCCAGGTGCCACCCTAAAATAAAGCAATAAGCACCGTGAAGCCGTGGTTTACAGTGAATTTATAATAGCAAAGCGTGTTATAAATTCACTGTGAACCACGGCTTCATGTTGCTTATTGTTTTTATAAAACGGTTACCACACAATACAAATGTTAAAATCAAAAATATGTATCAATGCAACTTTCATGAAGTAAAATCATTAAAATCCTTCCTTCCGCTGGAAAAAATAGTCCCTGACTGTGAAAAGCAACAGAAGTTACATATATTACGCTGCATTAACACGAGGGCTGCGTCCGAAAACCTAGGTAGCTGTCTTGCTTCCTCGCTGTCTTAAAAGAGAATGACTTGTACGGCAGTGTTTATGTATGAAGGCACCTCAGATTTCTGAGGCAGCGTAACAGTTTAATGATCTACAGCAATATAGCGCGAGCTTTAGTGAGAACTAAACAAATAATTATTACAGTAGTAATTTCTCGATAGAAATCATATCAAAATTGAAATATGTTGGTCAAAATCGTACATTTACACACAAACTGAGCAGCAAATGCAACTTTCGGACGCCATCTTTTTTTTTCTAGCTCAACTGTCACAGAATGGAAAGCACGGGATTGTGGGATATCAAAGGCAGCTAAGGATACATCCATGCTTCCTTCAAAAATCGATCTGAGGAAGGTATCTCATGAGACAGGAAGTGAAGCTAACATTGGATTCGGACGTGCCTTGATGCCTTACTACCTTGAAATGTGTCCTCAGAAGGCAGCATTTTCCCAGTTTTCGGACGCAGCCGAGGAGTCAGCGTCAATGCTTGACAGAGGGCGTGTCTGAAGCTTGTGTTAACACGACCGTTATAGTTATATCAGCCAATCACATTACTTTCCGGTGTTGCATGAACGCAGTTGGCTAGCAACTGCTCTAGAGTGTTTGCATAAGGTGATCTGCGTTGGCGACTTGGCGCTTGAAAAGTTGAGAAATCTTCAACTCCTCTGCAAGCAACGCAAGTGAAGCGACGCGATGGAACCCACAATTCATTTCGGCAACGCATGACTTCACCCATTCCAGTAAACGAGAAGCGCTAGCGCTAACGCCGATGCCCTGTGTGAATGCAGCGTTACACCATTAGATGGCGGCAGAGATTGTCTTTATGAGCGAGTCACTCAGTCGCAAAGACTTTTATATTGAAATTTGTTGTGAACACGGAACAAAACGCAAATGACAAATGCTTTGACTAGCGCTGTCAGTGTCAGCATGGCACGGGAAACCCCATTAAATGTTAAAAGGTCAAGATCGCAGCAGATATTAAAATTTATTATGAACATAGGACTGACCTGAAGGAAAATGCTAAATCTGAATACAAGATCACTTGATATCTCTCTCACAATACTCTTCTACATAATGTAAGCTTCAATGAACAAAATCAATTGGGAACAAACATATGTTTATGTTGCTAAGAGTGGTTGCTAAGACAATTTTAAACAAAATGTAATATTTTTTGCATATTATTTGGTGTCTTCCACATGTCATGGTATTAATGATTAATTGATAATTCAATTAAGTGACGATCAACTGTAGAAATTCATGATTGTTTGCGGTATACACAAATATCATCGCCATGTTTTGTCGTTTTTATATTCGTGGCAAAAATGTACGCCCACCCAATCTCTCTCTCCCTCCCCATTTTTGCTTCTCTCTCTGTTACTGCCAGTTCATAGAAAGAGCCATCTGCTGATGTGCTTCTCTGAGGCAGGAGCCAGATGCCCTCAGTGACAGATTAGACGCCAGTGACCCGCAGTGACTGGCTCCAGTTAGGCGTACGGGAGGGAGCAGCACTGGCATGCTGGGCCCTCCGCAGTGGCGCACTGGCATCCTACCACCCCGCAGCTCAGTAGGTCCCTCACAGCCCAATGCTTATCTCAACTATGCCACGGCATACAAAGACACACATGCACCCAATAGAATGTTTAACCAAGTACAAATGCCACATGAAAGCAAGACACACTATAGGGAAACATTTTACCCTGCTTCTGTGTGCACTATTAATGAAATCCATTGGAGGCTGTACAGTACACGCTGCTGTGTTTATCCAAAAGAAAGATGTTTTCAAAACAATTTCATAAAAATGCAGTTTCCTTGTACAGTCCAGAGCTATATAAATTCAACATGAAGTGAAAGTTTTACTTTCTTAAAACATCTCTCCTTCTCCTTCTCTTATCATGAATGATTAATCAGTACACTTTATTTGGAGGAAAAAAAATCTTCATAATCAAAATTTGTTCTGACGATCAACAAGCTCGCATTTTTCAACCTGTCCTCTACAATACTGCACTATAACGCAACTAATATCAGCATAAATATATATGCTGTATATGCCAATATATATAGATAAGAAAAAAACATACTTTTTTTTAAATTTATATACTATATATACACACTATATATATATGCAGATATATTGGTACCAATATACTGTACTGTAATTATACATTATTTATTTTAGTTTTAATTTATTTTTATTGATATTTGATATCAAAATTGTACATTTAACATTGTGTATTGCATAAATATACATTGTCAAATAGTCTAAAAAATAAATAAACATTTTCATACTGTACATTATAATGTTGTGATGTCTAAATTCATTTGTAGCATTTAAGATGACTGATTTCAGTTTTTAGTGATTTATTTTTAATTTAGGGTGCATCCTTGCATTCCACCATATAGAGTCAATTCTCTATGGATCAGTCTATCATATATATTATAAAATGGTTTCATGTTGACTTTCAGCTGTATATATTTAAATATTTATCCACAGTTAATAAACACAAAAATAGCTCTCTGCTAGGATTTGAACATTCTTGCTTGTCTTCAATGCCCTTTGGTGCCCTTTTCCAGGCCATTTGCAAAGCAGTCTCCCAGAGCGCAGTGCTCTCGTAAAAGATTTCTGTCATCGAATGCCTTTCCTGTGCATCAGAGCACAACCTCTTTAGAGATTTCCCAATGAACAGTCAAAACTGCTCCTAAATGGCTCTATTATGTCTGACCTCAGGTTCCTCAGTGAAAAGGTTTGAATCGTTGCGAGTCAAACTGGGTCAGCACACCATTTCTACTGCTGTTCTATTATAGTGAGTAAATGTCATGTTTGTGAATGTGTGGCCCTGGGATATGAAAAAGTTCAATTACGTTAATCGCACAAATGGTGATTAAAATACATCTGTGAATCCAGGGGGTGGGAATAGAAAAATGATTAAAATATCATTGTGATGCTAATTTGTTCCTCAGAGGGAATTTTCTGCTTAATCTTGTTTGTGAAATATTAGCTCAATTGAAATCACGATAGTTCAGTCACTGCACTGCTTTTTTATTTTTATAAATAGCAATGTTAGTTTGAATATTAACATATTTTATTTAAAGGGGTCATATAAAGCCACTTTTACAAGATGTAAAATAAGTCTGATGTCCCCAGAGTGTGTATATGAAGTTTTTCTTAAAATAACCCACAGATCATTTTTTATAGCATGTTAAATTTGTCACTTTTTGAGGGTGAGCAAAAAGGCTCTGATTTTGTGTGTGTCCCTTTAAATGCAAATGAGCTGCTGCTCTCAAGAAGAGGGCGGAGTTTCAAGAGCTCATGTTAGCAGCGCTGATTACAGGATGTTTCTGAATGGTTGATGAATTTATATTGCTGATGTGGAGTTAACTATCTTAAAGTCATTGATTAGCATATTCTGTCATGATAATCTATAAATCGCTCATGAACTGTTGTAAAATGCCTACAGAGCCAGAGAATATATTCTGCATGAAGACAGAACAGGTAGGCTATAGATTAGTTTAATTACGGTTATAACTTGTCATGTTGTCATCTTGCTTTTTCGACATGCATTTGTGTTACGCACTCTTGCGTGTTCTCAGGGGGCAGGGTTTATGTAAATTTTAGGGTTAGTGATGTCACCAACCCAGGAAGAAGCTAGTTGTAGTCCCTACCAGCCATTTGTTGTAGTCCTTAAAGGGATAGTTCACCCAAAAATGAAAATTTGATGTTTATCATTCATCACTCGATTCGTTTGGTCTGATCGCGCTCTGACAGCGGCAGTGATGTCTCGCGCATATACTTCAATGAGAGCGAGACATCACTGCCGCTGTCAGAGCGTGATCAGGCCTTACTAACGAGTGCTGCACGCGGTTGGACATAGTGGTGTATTAGAGTTAAAAAATGATATAAATACTGTTCGGTTTATCGCACAAACCGATCGTTTCGTGTCTTAGGACATCATTGTGTCGTCACGAGCCACAGGGTTTAATTTGGACTTGTCTAAGCAAGTTTTATTTACTGTTATAGTAGAAGTTCCCATCCACTAGCATTATTTGACTGACAGACGGCAACGGTTGGAGTTAAAAATCATCATTTGTGTTCTACTGAGGAAACAAAGTCACCTACATGTTGGATGCGCTGGGGGTAAGCAGATAAACATCAAATTTTCATTTTTGGGTGAACTATCCCTTTAAACAGAGAATTCTCCTTTGCTTTGAACTTTGAGCGTTGTAACTTTGCAGATGTTGTTTATGCTCTAACAGCAACATTACACACTAACTAAAGTTAAAAAGGTAAAATCATAATCAACCACCCCTTTAAGAATGTTTTCACTTTGATAAAGTTTACATTTTATACAGTATCTACTTTTACCAAGAATAAAATACTTGAGGTAAAATCTGTAAAAATCAAACCTTTTTAATATTGAAACTGTATTTTCAGGGTTCGGAGTAAAGATTTAGGTGGTAAATTATATATTGGTGGTTACTCTATGAATTTGTACAATCTTTTTTATTTTTATAAATAGCAATGTTAGTTTGAATATTAACATCTTTTATTTAAAGGGGTCATATAAAGCCACTTTTACAAGATGTAAAATAAGTCTCTGATAGAGATGCGCGGTTGGCGGTTACAGCCACGGACTCTGCGGATAAACCGCGGATCGGGCGGATGACGTGACGAAAAATAATATTTTAATTCAATTCGGGCGGGTGGCGGGCGGTTGAACCAATCAAATTAAAAATATATGTATACACTGTTAAATATTGTTATCTGACTATACCTACATTCAAAAAAATCGAGCACACTTTGAAATAGTCAAATTTTCATCAGGCAGTAATATGGCTAGTCGAGTCTATGCAGATCGACTGCTTGTTATTATCAGAGATGGCAACGCCGGCAAAGGAGGTAAATTTTTTATTTATTTTTTTTCAACTGTTTGCCAAAACAGTTGAAATTTGTACAATCTTATGTTCACGTACGATCTGCTTACGCCCCACTAATAGTTGGGTTTATGGGTTGTGGTGGACCTTCATGCTTATGTTTTTTCAAAAAAATTGTACATTTCCATACAAATCGCATCATACGAAATTCCTATGAAATCACCACCTCATAAAATACTTACATTTTCTCACAAGATTGTGTTGGTGACATCAGGCTGTTTGTGAACACACAGCAACCAAGACAAATCTGAAAGTGAAAATATACACGGCAAATAAAAGTTGTTTAGTCAAGCGTGAGCAGAAATGACCATGAAATGCTCTGCCGTGTGATTAAAGAACAGAGACTCTGTCTGATGAATGTCCAGGCAGGAGAAGAAATTGAAGCGGCGGAGATGAAGGTGCACATCAAACTCTGTGCAACAGACTGATAATCTGTGAATGCGTACTCCAGTCCAAACCCATGATTTATTCATACAGACAGCAAGCAGGGAGAAGGAAATGGCAATGGTGGGAGCTGACTGTTGAGCGGCTCTCAAGGACGCTGTTGTCTAGCGCAGATCCAGAGACGAGCGCTCTCTTACAGGGCCTCTCTGTATGCGCGATCTCGCAGTCGGCCCCTCATTAATTCACACGCAGCTCTCCCTTCACGCGCCGCGTTCACACTACAAATGGCCGTCTGGCCCTCAGGGACCCCGGTGGAAACACTGTGGCTTTTGAAGAGTTCTTTTGGCTCACTTTGTGTCCTCAAAGGTGGGGTAGATTAAACAGACTTCTGAATACAGAAAAGCAGGGGGAAGAACCTCTCCAAGGTCTTCTGTCGTTCACTTACAGACTCAAACTGTGTGACTTACGAGCTGTCAAACGGGTTTGATTTGTCAGGAAAATGGATCTGTGCCACACTCACAGCATAGCTTAACTGTCACCCGCATATTGGCGCATGTTCTGGTGTAGAGAGAAGTGGGAAAACAATGAAGTGAGGGCAATTGACTAGATGCACGGAGTTCTGTGTTTAGAAGTTCTGCAATAATATAAGCCAGCTGTAAAACTTCTGGTGAAATGTCAGTTGCTGATGTGTTGAGTGTAATATCAACAGTGTAATAGTTTATAATCAGAATATAGTCACTTGAATAGTCAGGCATAGCATTAATTTAGTTATTCAAACGTAAGAAAGAAAGAAAGAAAGAAAGACGTACCTCAGTGTTCCTCCTTGGCTAAATTCAAATCAGTTTTCACACTTTCGTGTGAAAAGTTATTGTTTTTCATGAGATTTTGTGAGTAGCCTACTTAACATTCTTCACATTAACAAAATATATTTTTAAACCTAGTTATTTTATAATATTTACTATTTATTCAAAATCAAAACAAAATCAAATCAAATGTTGGATTTCCTACACTTTGAAACATTCGGTTTTACAAATGGGGACAATCACAGAAGGATGAACAAATAATGTTTGTGGTCATTACATTAAAAATAACATTTGCTGAAAAAAAAATGTGTGTGCCTGTCTAATTACAGACATGGCATTTCTTAAACGTTTCCAATAGCTTTGTCTTCTTGGCAAATTAGGTAAATGTGATATAAATATATGAATACAACATAAAAAAAGACAACTAAACTGATGGTTTTGTGTCGATGTAGGCTACAGCGAGTACAGAATGATCAGTTAAGACTTCACCGGAAATGCCCAAGCTTAACATATGGCATATGGTCAATTCTCCTGTCACTGTGGCCGATAATCAAAAGGATTTCTCCCTTTAAGACAAATGCAGTGTCTGAAATCGCATACTGTCTGAGGTATTTGAATTTACTTCGCGATGATAGTATGAATATGGGTAGTATGAATGAAATTCGGATGTACTGCCATGTTGTTACTGTCACATGACCTACCAGTGCCAGTTCCATCGCTTTATTTCCATTCTTAAATCCTCTTACACAGCAAAATCCCCAGAGTTAAATCAATTCTGCTCAGAGAACATATGGTCCCTCTCTACATAGAGTTAAAATAACACTGAAGCAGAGTTAAAGTTAATGAGATAATATGCTGTTTGTGGAGTTATTTAATCAGATTTTGAGAGATTTAATGTCTTTTATCTTCAGTTGATTTCATCTTAGGCTGTGGCTGGAAGTCCTTTGTAGTTATTGTTTCTCTCTTCAGTGATAATGCTTGTTAACAGCAGGTGTTCATCACTAATGCTCAATCATAACTTAAATCACTTAATCACTAATTATCTCATTAACTTTAACTCTGCTTCAGTGTTACTTTAACACTATATAGAGAGGGACCATATGTAATCTGAGCAGAGTTAATTTAACTCTGGGGATTTTGCTGTGTATGTGGCCTCATGGGATAGTAAAGTGTCCATTAAATGCGCACTTAAGAATCTCGGCGGAAGTAGTAGGTCATCTGGGAACTTTTCGCCCACTGTTTTTTGGGTAGCACTTTATTTTACAGTCCTGTTTCGCATGTACATACTATATACTTATTGTAGTTACAATATTGTATTACAATAAATAGGTAATAACAAGGTACTAGTCCTGAACCTATCCCTAAACCTTATCTTAACCCATGTAGTTACCTAATATTACTCAGTACTTTCTTGGTAAGTACACTGTAAGTATGTTAAAAGTGCATGTACGTACTGTAAAATGAAGATTTTTCAAATACTACTATGTATTCAGAAATACTACTCTTTTGCTGTACTGTTTTTCGCATACTATAGAGTAGGGAATTATACAGTATTCGATTTTGGATGCAGCTAAAGTCTTCCCTCTGTGGTTGTAAAGGTCATAGATATATGGCTTTGCTCATGGGAAATCCCCTTTACAGAGCACTTCTGTGTAAAACGCTTTTGATAATTTGCCATATATTTTGATGACAAAACTGTGCTCCTCTACCAAAAGCGAAGTGTACCTTTGAGACAAGAAAAGAGATGAGGAAGACTGCAGCCATATCATTAGTGGACAAACCACCAGTGTGCTCAGCATATAAAGGTTTTTTGTCTTTTGTCTCACAATCTGGTTTTAACCCGGCTATTGTCAGAGAACTATACCTCCTCATGACTTACTACTAATATAATTAAAGGGTTAGTTCACCAAAAAATGAAAATTCTGTAATTAATTACTCACCCTCCTGTCGTTCCACACCCAAAAGACCTTCGTTCATCTTCGTAACACAAAGTAAGATATTTTTTAATGAAATCCAAGAGGTATCTGACTAGTCCATAGACAGCAATTTAACCACCATTTTCAAGGTCCAGAAAGGTACTAAAGACATCGTTAAAACAGTCCATGTGAGTTGTTCAACCTTAATTTTATGAAGCGATACATGTGGTTAGACCATACATGGTGTAACCCAATGACTATGGCAGTTAAGTCACTGTTATTTTGTGGAAGGATATGATTTTTTAAAGTTCATGAGTTCATTCTTTTCCAAAGGGCAAAAAAACCCTTACATTTTCAATCACATATTGCACTGTTTCACAAGAACTCTCCAATGTGCTCATATCTATGATTATAAAACTGTGAAACTGTAGACACTGTTTGACATTTAACACTGACATTTTTAATTAAGTCAAGAGGGGTAACTACGAGTTAGTTTTCATGCTCACCCACCTAATCGCAGTGCACAACAACTAAAATACTCTTATTCGTGTGTTTTCTCAGCCTCTGACTTCATAAAACTGTTTAATTCCTTCATGCTAATTAAATGTGCAGCCACAGCTGAGAGTGATATGAATCACTAAACAGACTACATTTGAGGATGCTGTAGGGTCTATTCAGGCTTTAAACAGCTGAGTTGGGGTGTGTTGTATATGGGTGGGTGAGTTTCAAGTCCTCCCTCTCATTTCTGCTACTTGTGATGGGACTAGTAAATAGTCATGACACTGTTTGTTTCTGAATTAGACAAGAAACCTCTTTAATTCAGATTCTACTTTTTTATCGCCATTAAAAATTTGAGTAATGGTACAACAGAATGCTTTTCCCTTTCTTTCTTAAGAAAGAGTAAAGGGTCTAATGCCCCTGTCATATGATAGAGTTTAAATAGTTAGAGCTCAGGCTGGCATTATTATTAGGAGTCAGTGCACTCAAACTCGAGGATTCACTAGTTCTTGGCTCATTTTGAGCGACCTATTCAGTGATTCATTAACTTGAGACTTGCTCCGACAGGATTATTGAATCAGTTGTTAACTGCTGCAATCTGAAGAAATACTGAATAGGATTAGTCGAAGGAAAGTATCGATTCAAAAGAATATGTCTTCCTCTAATCGGACAAGTATTCATGTCTCGGAACGGGTGACTTGAAAATAACATAAAACTTTTTCTGGAAATGTGGTGGTGTGGTGGAGTAAAAAAAAATTTAGATATTATGGTTTAGAGCAGGGACAGGCAATGTCGGTTCTTGAGTGCCGCTCTCCTGCAGAGCAGTGTTGCCAGTTGCTTTCAGATGAAAGTAGCTAAAATTGGTTGCTAAATGTCACTAGATGACGTCATACTGGAGAGTCCATTGATCTATATTAATATAAATATAGACCAATGGGTGAGTCAAGGAATCCAGATAAGGTTTGTCCAAGAAGTTGCTTGATTTGTCGCTAAGCTTTTGGAAAAAGGGGTGGGAAAGTCACTAAATATAGTGACAAAATCACTAAATTGGCAGCACTGCTGCAGAGTTTAGCTCCAACCCTAATCAAACATACCTGAGTGGGTTTTGAGTAATACTAACCAATATTGCTGTATGAGGATAAATATATGCTCAGTGTTTCGTTTACCCAGGTGAAAAAAAAGTACATTTCTATAATGTACTTAAAGTGCTCTATTTTTGCATTCTAATTTTGTACTTAATATACTAAAAATTCTTCTTTAGAACTTCTTAAGATAATCTTAAGAACATCTAAATGTACTCAAATATGAACTAAAATGTGCTTTTAATATACTATCTCTGTATTTAACCCTTAAATTCATACCTCGGGTCTTTAGTGACCCGAGACATCATTCACTACCCTCCTCCTTGTTCATTTTTTAAAGTTAGACATCAACCTTCTTGGTATTCCTCATTCAGTTCATTATAAAGAATATAACAAGAAAAAAAAAATAAAATTATAAAAGAATGCTTATTTTTGTATTCATTTTTTGGAGAAAAAAAATTGTATAGGGTCGCTAATGACCCGAGGTGTGTATGAGTGTAGGTATATTTTTTCTTCACAACAATAATTGAATCTTAGATGACGGAATAATTGCAGTTCACCTTTATTCCACAAGGTGGCAATGTCTGATACACAATGCTGAAGTGACGACTCATTCAGACAGAAAACGAAATAATAAGAAAAACATGATATGGCTCAGCGATTCACTGCAGAGCAAGTACTGCATGAACGCAATCAAATATGACTGTAACTATTACTGGATGGATCTGGTGAAGCTGTTAGCGATCGAAATATTGATTTTGAAGATGTTGAAAATTATATAGTTTTGAGAATACGTTTGAGATCGCGAATGGGTTCATATTCGTGACCTCAAACATAAAACTAGCCTATTATTTGCTGAATTTACTGGGAAATGAGCTCTGACGAGGACAGTGGTGATGGCATAAAACATCTGCTCAAACGGAGCCCTTTCAAGCTCAAAAAGGTAACAAAATATGCTTTATTTTATTCTTCTGTAATTGTTACTCTAATATCAGAGGAGTTTTATATAATCGCGATAGGTAGAGATCCTTCTGTGTTAGATATAGTTCTGGGTCGATAAAGACCCGAATATGTAAGAATGATTGGTGAAACTGTCATGCATTTAAGGGTTAAAAAATGTATTTAGATACCACTTATAGTACATTTGAACATGTAGTGTACTACAAGTGGTAACTAAATACATTTTTTTAAATACAGAGATAGTATATTAAAAGCACATTTAAGTTCATATTTCATGGTGTCTCAAAATAGCACAGTTGAGTACACTTAGATCTTCTTAAGATTATCTTAAGTTCTAAAGAAGAATTTTTTGTATATTAAGTACAAAATTAGTGCGTGAAAATAGAGCACTTTAAGTACATTATAGCAGTGTACTTGTTTTTCACCTGGGTACTCCATGTGTGAAATTGAATTCTCCCATAATAAAACTTATAGTTTTACCTTGACACAACAGGTTTGTCTTTGTAAGTGTTTTTATCTTTCCCAAATTGAATGACGTATCATGTTGCATTTGATGTTTTACTGCAGCCTGATGTGAACTGCAGGTGTTTGTGGTGGTGAGATCTTTGTGGGTGGAAGGTGCACTGCTGCTTTCCTATTAAACTGAGCGTCCATCTTTCCATGTGTGGATGTTTGTTGTGCTGACAGAAGAGAAGGGCATGGTGGAACATGATTAATAATTCTGCTTTGATAAATCTGCCTAATTTTATATACATCCAACCTATCATTCACCGTCTCTGTTTATATATATATATATAGTGTATAGTGTAAGTGTAATGTGTATTGAATTGTGTAGCCAAACGGTTCTATGGTCATTGGATTTATTGAGTGAGAAGACAGTTGCTTGAGGGGAGATGTTGAGTACTGTAAAGGTGAGTTTGTTCAATAAAAAGATTTTAGATGAGGTTCCCCTTTGAGCACTGGAGGGCAAAAGCAAACATATTGATCACCTTCCTGTTACCTTGGAGCAAGTTGTCTGGAAGGTTTTGGCTGTGAGGCCGCACAATATATTCACAGCAGAACCATCTTTGATTTTTAACGGGAATGAAAGCGAGGCTGTGAGGGATAGACATACATAACTTCAGTGGGTTGTACTGTTCTTTAATGTGTTTTTGGTTTGTTCTGCTGACGAAACCCTGCAAAAATATCTTTCAGTGAAATTTCAGTAGACAAAAAAACCCAGACAATATGAGCCGTGGACAATTATAAGTGATCCAGGAGCTTTATACAGCTTTTACAGTGGATGCCACTGAAAATACGTTAAGTCTATCCCTCACAGTCTCGCTTTCATACCTGTCATGGCGCTTGCTCTAAGGTCTTATAGAGTGATTTTATCGCTGAAGTTGCCAGGTTTCTGTACTTTTGGATGTTCCCTCTGCAAATTGTTGTGAGTGTGAACAGCATTTTAATGTGACACTCTCTGATTTAGCTTTTCTATTAGTTTGAGATTGACTTTTGCAAATGGAGTCTGTTTTATCTGATACCATAGCAAACAAATTGAAGGACAAACACAAAATTAAAGACAGATTCTAATCTCAGGTAAGTGGTATCCTCTTTGTTTTAATTTACTTTTAGCAGAGCCCTCACCATTACTAAGTTTTTACATGCACACATAAAAGTTTGTGAGGATATTGGAATAGTAATGATTTGACACAAATAATCTAAATTTTACCTTTTCTGAAGAAAAACATTTCCCATGATGTTAATGGTATTCTCTAGATCTCCTTGTTCTCAATTGTTCACATCCATGTATGTGTTTTCTCATTATGTCTGTGTGTGGGACAAATAGTTGTTTGTGCACAGGCATTAATACTGTTTGAATGTCTTGAAAGCACAGGATTTAATGCTCTACTATCGCAGCAAGACCAAAGCTTTGCTGCTTCCTTTCTCCCCAGCGAGAACTGAAGTCCAGTAATAATGAGCCCAGTTGAAGCTGGTCCAACTTGCATGGTCAGCTGGGACCAGACCAGCTTCTCCCTAAGACAATACATCCTATAGCCTGCATGACCCAACTGGATTTATTAGAGTAAACTCAGCAAAGTTTCTGCAGACCCAGCAGACTTTACACTCCTTTATTTTTTCTGTGGTAATACTTTACAATAAGGTTCATTAATTAACATTAGTTAACTACATTAGTTAACATGAACTAATAATGAACTGCACTTTATTAATCTTTGTTAATGTTAATTTCAACATTTACTAATACATTATTTAAATCTTGTTAACATTAGTTAATGCACTAACATGAACAAACAATGAACAACTGAATTTTCATTAACTAACGTTAACAAAGATTAACAAATTCAGTAACAAATGTATTGCTCATGGTTAGTTCATGATAGTTAATACATTCACTAATGTTTAACTAATGAACTTTATTGTAAAGTGTTTCTGTGTTAACTGATCCAGCAAAGTCAATAAAGGAAGAGGGACCGTGAGGGAGTTTGACAAATAGAAGCAAACAGCAAGGCATGTTTTAGCATCATCAAAATTGCAGCATATTATTCAATTGCTGTCAGATTTTATTAAAGGGGACATATCATGAAAATCTGACTTTTTCTGCATTTAAGTGCTATAATCGGGTCCCTGGTGCATCTACTGACCCAGAAAATGTGAAAAAGGACAACCCAGTAACTTTATTTTGGTAAGTTTTTCTCTGCAAGCATGTCAAAAAAACAAGCCACTCAGATTTCACTCCCCTAGTGACATATAGGAACTGAATGAGGCAAGGCTGCAGATGAAGAAAATGTAAGTATTTTTAAGTAATGCAATTGTGTTTCTTCGGTTTAGGCAGCTCCATAGCCTCCATATGCTCTATTACTTTATGCTAGCACAAACATAAGTTGTGTTTGACAGAAATGTCATTTTATACCAGACTGCTTCACAAACGAAGGTCAATTCAACGCTGGATTTGCATAAAAGATTAACATGACAGCACATGCTAATCGATGAGTTGAATCAACTCCACCAAAACTGCATAAATTTATCCACTAAACATTCAGAAACATCCAGTTGTAACTTCTTCCTGAGTTTCTCCATCAGTGTCCGACTCCTGTTTGAACAATGTAAGGCTGAACACCGTTACTGACGCTCATCATTTTGGCTGTGTGAGATTCTCCAGCTTTGTTGTTGTTGAGCAACAACTGAGAGCAGCAGCTCATTTGCATTTAAAGAGACCCCCAAATGGGGCAATTTGACAAGCTATAATACATGATCTTTTGGGGGTATTTTGAGCTAAATCTTCACAGACACATTCTGGGGACACCAGAGACATATATTACATCTTGTGAAAATGGGCATAATAGATCATGTTTAAGATTTATTTTAAATATGTTACTGAAACATAATCTTGACTAATAGTTTTGGATATTTCAGTCTTTCACCATTTAAATAGATGGAGCTGTACGTGAATGCCAATTGCCTACATGGATAATAGCCTCCTAGAGGTTTTATTCAAGATTGCCACCAAGAAGAACTCTTAAGAAAGTTAAGGTTTTTATTTATATAGCCTATTTCATCACACATTGGACAACTGAACGTGTTAACTGTTGCCAGACAGTCTTTTCCTCTCTAGGTTAGAAGTTTTTGTTCTGAAAAAGATGCAATGTGAACCATTTTTCAAAAATGATAAAGTATGGATTTGCAAGACTGAGAACACAATATGGAGATGAGGAGCGAATTGGAGAAATTCTAGACTTATGGATATAGAAACCTTACTTCATTCCTATTCATTCTTGTCTCTCCTATGTCTCTCCATAAAATGACCTTCGGATTGTGTTGAACATGAGTGTAATGTGCAGTGGATCATCTGGGGAATCCGCCCCTGGGTTCATCATTAAAAAGTTTCTCAGGCAGAGAATACAGCAGCTGCGTCTCAGTGGTCCAACATCTGGGGTCTGTTGAGGAAGGAGGGGGGCAATGATGGGTTGTGAGGAGAGGAAAGATAATTAATTAGAGTCATTAAGTAGTTAGCACAACAGTATGCAAGGAGAGAAGGGTTAAAATGAATTTCAAAGATACAAATGAGGCATGGAGGCAATTTCTGGATGTCGATACCTTCCATGCTCAGTGTTGACATCCAGTTAATGAACTCTTGGTGGTTGCGTGTTAGTAGTCTGCTGAGATGAATATAGAAAAGGGAGATTGGGAGAAGCAATATCAATGGAAAATTGAAAAAAAATATTTCTGAGAGAGAAAAAATGTTCTGAAGTGACAAAGTTTGGGCTCTCGGGAAACCTTGGTGTCTGATTGCATCATCTAAAATTCACAATCTTCAAATATGTTCATCAAAAAGAGAGGTCATTTTCATAATAACTTCATTTTCATCCATAACCTGCATGCAATACAATCTATGCATTGCATCTCTGAAGGCCTTATTATCCTGACGTGTGTGAAGGGTCGTCATCATATTCACGTTCTCTGCCTTAATATGATATGCGAATATAAATTAACTTACTGTTAGCAAACGATACTCATGACTCTCCCGTCTTCTTCTGAATCAATTTCTTTTTGCTGAACTCTCATGGTACAGTCAGTCATTTCTTATTTAATGAACCTGCACCCATTGCTATGCCTTATTATTATTATTTATGGTTGTTTTTTCTAAGGTATTTATTCACATTTTTGCATAATTCAGAGAATCCACAATATGCTTTTATGGAAATGTGATTTATGGAAATGTGACCTAGCCATAGGGTTTTGCATTTCAACCTAAAAAAAAAATGGGAAAAGTCACCCGACTGCAAGACTTTGAAATCGATATGGCCAGACTGCAGTTCCTTGCTCACGGTCTTTTCTGCACTAAATATTTATGCAGAAAGTCCACAGAGTGATGTGGTGGCCAGGGAGTTTGTCAGTCAGCCCCTCACTGTGGATGTCCTGTCTATATATAGGCCTGTTGATACTATAGATGTTCCTCATGCAGTGGCAGTAGAGCGCCAATATGCAAAATTATCAAAAAGCGGTAAAAAAAAAACACAGCTTAATATTTCGCTACATTCCTTCGATAACAACTTCAGTTGTCATAAGTTCCATGGCTCTAGGGAAATGGACCCTGTATAAGTGAAATGGTGTCTACTTTCCTAAAACAGCCCCGGGGCAGAGAGAGAGAGAGAATATGGAGCGCGAGGGGAAGGTTAGAATGCATACCAATAGACAAGCTAAAACCTCATTATTCCAGCTGTCACTAACTGAAGAGATGACATAACCAGGTCTCTATTCTGTTCGTTGGCAATTTACAAAATGCCTTTTTCTCATTTTTCACCAATCGTCAATGTCTTGGTTGCGTGCCTTGGCCTTTATGGAGTATTTTAAGCAGTTTATGAAGTCATCTATATTTTATAACAGTGTGACAGTACATCTACACTGACAATCATGGGCTGTCTGCTGGTTGTTTGAGCGAGTGCTTGGTCAGCTTCCGCGCAGCACTGAGCAATTAGCGGCTGTAGCGCCTCTCAAGGGTGCTGTATTTCAAAGGAAACACTCGCAATTCAAGTTAGCCAGGTGCTAAAAACATTAAAATAATGCTTTGCCTTGAGTATTTAAATTAAAGGGATAGTTCATCCAAAAATGAAAAATTTGTTGTCATTTACTCACCCTCATGTTGTTCCAAACCGTTTCCAAAGTTTCTTTCTTCTGCTGAACTCAAATGAAGATATTTTAAAGAATGTCGGTAACTAGACATTTGATGGGCCCCATTGACTTCCATAGTATTCTAACGTTATTTTAATGTTCCCCTAACATTATTCTAATGTTATTTTAACGTTCCCCTAATGTTATTTTAATGTTCTCCTAACGTTATTCTAACATTATTTAAATGTTCCCCTAATGTTATTTTAACATTCCCTTAACGTTATTCTAACACTTCCCTAACATTATTATAACATTCCCATTTTTCTAACGTTCTTATAACGTAATTCTAATGTTCACCTAACATTATTCTAACATTATGCTAACGTTATTTTAACATTCCCCATATGTTATTTTAACGTTCCCCTCATGTTATTCTAACATTATTTTAACGTTCCCACTATTTTACCGTTCCCTTAACATTATTCAAACATTCCCCTAATGTTCCCCAACGTTATTATAGCATTCCCCTAATGTTATTCTAATGTTCCTATAACATAATTCTAATGTTCTGCTGACGTTATTCTAATGTTATTCTAATATTATTCTAATGTTATTTTAACATCCCCTTAATGTTATTCTAATGTTCCCCTAATGTTATATAACATTCCCCTAAATGTTATTCTAACGTTCCCCTAATGTTATTATAATGTTCCCTTAATGTTATTATAACATTCCGCTAATGTTATTCTAACATTCCTATACATAATTCTAACGTTCTCCTAACGTTATTCTAACATTCCCTTAAAGTTATAACGTATATGGAGGCTTACCATCAATGTTACAACATTTTTGGTTGCCAGAATGTTCTTTTTTATGGGTTTGTTTTTGGTTAGCCAGGAAAGTTTTCCAAACAGAAAAAGAACGTTAGTTTTTGGTTTGTAGAACATTATTGTAACATTCCCCTAACATTATTCTAAAATTATTCTAATGTTCCCCTAACATTATTTTAATGTTCCCCTAATGTTATTATAATGTTATTTTATCGATCCTCTAACGTTAATTTAACATTCTTATAATGTACTTCTAACATTCCCCTAAAGTTATTCTACCATTCCCCTAATGTTATTATAACGTTATTATAACGTTCCCCTATGTTAATCTAACAATCCTCTATTGTTTTTTTCTATGTTCCTATAACGTAATTCTAATTTTCTCCTAAATTATTCTAACATTCCCCTAATGTTATACTAACATTCCCCTAACGATATTCTAATGTTCCAAGAACTCGTCAGTAATCATTATTAATTTAATACTGTTTTCAACATAGATAATAATAAAAAATGTTTCCTGAACAACAAATCAGCATATTAGAATGATTTCTGAAGGATCATGTGACACTGAAGACTGGAGTAATGATGCTTAAAATTCAGCTTTGCGTCAGGAATAAATTATATTTTAAAGTGTATTAAAATACCATTTTTAAATTGTAACAATATTTTGCAATATTACTGTTTTTACTGTACATTTGATCAGATAAATGGAGCCTTGGTGAGCATAAGATACTTTTAAAAACATTTTTAAAAATCTGACTGACCCCAAACTTTTGAACAGTAGCGTATAATGAACTGGTTTCATATGGATAGCATCAGTTTGGTTCCCTGACCTACATTAAGGTGTAGATGGTGTGCCTCCATATTTAGCTGTGTGAAATCTCAAATTATTATATCTGGTGAAGACCAACTCACTGACATACTTTTATGTCAGGGTTATTTCTACCGAGTTTCACAAGTGTCTCAATGCTGTTAGGGGAAAAATGTTTCAATTTTTGGCAGCATGTTTCCCAGATGTATAGTCTTATAATGTTGGAAATAGATTTCATTGGAGTTGAGAAAAAACTCCCGTGCAGAAACCATTCAGACTGAAAATTGCTGAATAGCTCTATTGATCACCATATTTCTGGTCTATTACACATATGTGCATGTATGAGGTTCAGCATGGGAGCTTTTTTTCTGCAAGGGAGCCACAAATCCCATTAAAGGAATGAAATGAGAGTGAGATAATGGTGGTGGGAATGCTCATAAAAACGAAGAGGTCTGCTGGGACGCATGGCCTCCCTGTGTTCATTAACACAGCCCATGGAGTTAGGATGAATTACCTGTCCTGCATGATTCATTACATTTGCCCTTTACTCATCTTATTTTATTTTCCTCAGGCCAGCTATGCCCCAAACACCGTCCCTTTGGCTATCACCTGTTTAATGGTGTAAATGGTATTGTTCCCAAAACATATTAGGGTCTGATTACAACTAAACCGTGGTTCCACTGTGCACCTGCTGCTGTGAGCGCTGGGCCCTGATATATAGTTTGTCTGTAATCAGAACCTGTCTCAGAAGAGTCCACTGTGGTGACTTTGCTGTGGCTGGCCACTGGAGCAGGACTTCTATTTTTGGTAGTGCTTTTAAAAGGATAGATGACCTAAAAACGAAAATTCTCATGATATTCCAAAACTGTATTTTGTTATATTTTTCAAATAACTACAATTCATAGTGGCCTAGCTTCCAAAAAATACTGTAAAAGTGGTCAATACAAGAGTTTATGCTGCAAAAGATGCGAGCAGAGCATTCCAACCGCACATATTAACATAGAAAAATAACTGAAAAGCAGTTCAATGTGAACTTGCTATTCCCTTGCTGTTCAAACTATTTTGTCATATTACTTTTATACAACAGTACAATAAACCAGTTAATACTGATTAACTTACATTTTAGGGTACATTTACATGACAACAATGTCTAAATATAATGTACTTCCTTTGCGTCCTGATATTTTCTCTCTCGAATCGATTCTAAGCTTAGTTTTAACAGCAGGTGGTGCTCTAGGCTATTTTTTAACTGCACACTCAAATGCTCATGAAGAAGAGTGCTGGAGAGTGGCCGTGGCCAAGTTATGTAAGTGGTTAAATATACTTGCACCTCGGCTCAGAATGCTTTTATGACGTGAGATTAATGTAAACACAGCCCACTGCGAACACCATTGTAATTCGCTTCAACCTTTTCAAACTTTATGAATGATTATTTTATGTTTAAGTGGTGTGTGTAACGGAACTGGAAGCAGGCAGTGTACGAGTGTTTCTAAAGCATGTATAGTAGTGCCATCTGCTGTTAAATCTAAGCTCAGAATCGATTCGAGAGAGAATCGCGATACATCGGAAAATATCAGAATCGCTTCAGATTTTTCGTAACGCAAATCGAGATTCAATGTATTGTCCCAGCCCTACCATTTTCAAAATGCCATTGTCGTGTAAACGAACGGCCAATCCACATAAAAAAAATTTTTATGTTGAAAATTATGGCATGTAAACACCCTCTAAGACATAATATTACAAGTAACTTATTTGTAATAAATCGGTTTTGTAAATGATTCAATTATTCATTTTTTAAAGAATCGAATAAGTGAACAATTCAATGATTCATTCAGCAAAATTGTCGTTCATTAAAAAGTCTGCATTTTTGAATGAATCAATTGAATGGTTCAAACAGCTTAGTCATAAAGCTGGTCACTTATTGCCACCTACTGGCGTAGGGTAATGATGCAACTTGCAGAAAGTGTCGCTAAAAAGTCCCAACCACAATCTGGACAGCAAACCCAAACAAGCAGAGTGATACAAACCTTGAAAGATCCTGGCTCTGTTGGACAGTTTCACATGAACAACATGAGGTTGAGTAAATAAATAATGACAAAATGTTCATTTTCAAATGAACTTTAAAATAAAATTTAAAAAAACTCTGAGTTGTTCGACTTGCAATCTCAGGCTTTTAGTCTTGTGTCCAGTGCTAATTGGCAGCTGGGTAAAATCTGTTTATTCTGGGCTTCTACTTTATTTATATTTCATCAGTGACACATCAGCGCTGACAGTGTCTGCCACATATGCAGTCAGACATGGCAGACGGCGCCCGAAGGGAGAACACATGCTTTGACCGAGGCAGCTGTGAGCCTGTCCGCCTGGACGCCCTGTTTCCAGAATAAATAATGGATTATATTGTCATTAATCCACATTGTATCTGTAAATCCCCAGATGTGTTTGCAGAGGTTTCATTTCAAAAACTAATTGAGCTGTCATCTTTGTTTCAGTACAGAGTCTGTCAGACAAAGTGGGTTGAGATTTTATTATGCTACTAGAAAACGTAACATTGTTCACCCCAGCAGTGACTGTCATGTCCTCTTTACAGGAGAAAGCAACAGTTGATAAAAAGTTTTTTTAGCATTGGGGAAAGCAGAAGATTTGCTCAACTTCAATACCCTAGACGCAATCCACTGTCCCCTAGATTACATAGATAGATCACAGCATCTGCTAAGAGCTTGACAGACTCGTTTTTTGTCATCACTTCTTTATCCATTCATCACAATCAGCCGCTGCCCTTGCTGTAGGGATGGTCATGAAAATGGAGATCACGCTCATCCATTGTGAGCAGCTCCACCCTTTCTTTCTTATATATTTTTAATGGTAAATCTCGACAGTGCTTTTTGACCACTAGTCAGAGGCTCATCAACGCAGCAGTCTGTGGCTCCAGGGAAGACCTGTCAGGTCCCACAGTGCTAGCAATTTCACCTGATAAATAGCCAGATTTAGGACTGCACAAGTGATTGAAAAAATAATCAATATAGCGATTACAGCAGCTGTTGATTATCTAATTGTTGCCGATTTCAGCATTCTTTGTCACTGCAGTGTCATTGTAACTAATCCAGGGCTGTGCATCATTCTGAATTTAGAATGCCTTTAAAGGGGTGGTGGATTATGATCTCTTTTTTAACGTTAGTTAGTGTGTAATATTGCTGTGTGAGCATAAACAACATCTGCAAAGTTACGACGCTCAAAGTTCAATGCAAAGGAAGATATATCTTTTAAAGAAATCGCTTTTTAAGGACTACAACAAACGGCTGGTACAACAAGCTTTTTCCTGGGTTAGTGACATCACTAACCTTAAAATTTACATAAACCCTGCCCCCGAGAACATACAACAAAAGGGGTGAGGCCATGTTATTGCAATGCAGTACAAAAATCAAGATGACAGCAAGTTTTAATCGTAATTAAACTAAACTATACCTGTTCGATCTTCATGCAGCATACACTATATTCTCTGGCTCTGTAGGATTTTACAACAGTTCCCACACGATTGATTTATAGATTATCATGGCAGAATATGCTAATCAATGACTTTAAGATAGTTAACTCCACATCAGCTACATAAATTCATCAACTGTTGCATTGCTGTCACTTCTTCTTGAGTCTCTCCATCATTGTCCGACTCCGGTTTGAACATAAAAGGCTGAACAGTTTCTCACATTTTCAGCGAGTCTGCGTGAGGTAATCAGCACTGCTAAACTCTGCCCTCTTCTTGAGAGCAGCAGCTCATTTGCATTTAAAGGGACACACACAATATCGGCACGTTTTTGCTCACCCACAAAAAAGTTCCACTGCAGAACTTCACAGAAGATTCAGAGTGATGTTCTGCTCTCTGACATGACATAATACCTGCAGACTCATATTTACCTGCAGTTTATTTCCACTAGGAGATCCACTAGAAATCAGATGATGAATCAGTATCGCGCACAGATGTTTACGTTATCAAGGGAGCTTGTCCGATGAAAGATGCTTTGCATTTGTTATGTCACGCTCTCAGACACTTCACACTGAGCTTGCGATTCCTTAGCGGCTTCTGGCACCAAACCCATCTGCTGCCTGTTGCCAAAAGATTTAATTTGAAAGTTTTCTTTTTAACTAAGCCAAAATTGATTTTATTTGAGGGACTAATTTTTCCACACTCTGTACAGCAAAATCAAATCGGCAATGAGAACTGTTTAAGCACTTCCTTCCCCTGGCATTCACTGCTAAAGAAAATAATTAAAATGGCAGGACTCCTGGGATATTCGTGAAACTATTGCCTGAAGGCAGCACTTGAGTTTCAGCTGTAAGGAAGAACTGTTTGGCAGCCGTTTACCTCAGGCAGAGATCATCACAGTGCACTGATGCATTACAGGGCCTTGGAGACAGTCAGCAATCTTCTTGCTTTCTCCAGAAAAAAATATCAGGGAAAATGCACTCTTATGGGTGTTCAAAGGAAAAATGGAGGTAGAATGGACTGTGTGTGTGTCAAAGGTCAAGAAAGTCTGATGGCATCAAGCGAAGAGTGTGTGCAGTGCCCTAGGAGAGGATGCAGGGACTTGATTCATCTGTCAAAGAGGAAGTAGTCTCCTGAGATTTTGCTTTCCTCTCTCTTTCTCACACACTCTTGGACCTCAGGCGTCTCGACTGCCTATGAAGATTACAGCTGCTCACTACTTAATATAACTTCTGACAAACTCGAATGATCAGACACTCAATCCCCAGATATGTAATTTCCCTCTAAATCAATTCGATCTGTGTTGTCTTTATGGATTAGTTGGTTTAAAACCATTTAAAAACATGCATAATAATAAACAAAACAAGACAAGAATCTTTTAGTCATCTTTTTGTTTCATAAAACTGAGTTCTTTTGTATTTGAGACAGCTGTATTAAGTGAAGAGCTTGAGATGTGTGATGTGTCAGAATATTTTTATTCTGGGTCATTGCCAATAAAGATGTAATTTTGCCAAATTATTTGAAAATATTATTTATTTTACAATGCATAAAATTAAATTTTAAATTAAATTATCCCTAGTACACAATTTACTCAAATCAAAACATTAAAAAAAATTATTTCCACCACAAAATAATAAATAAAAATCTGCTGTAGACATTAGTAGTGGACAAATTAAATAAATAATTAAAAATAAGAAGAATTTTATAGATTGTAATAAAAATGATTTTACATTTCCGAAGGTAATTGCAAGTGATTGTTGTAAAATCTCCTCTGTCTTGACTGTAAAAGATTAATGACAGTGTATTGGGAGAAGCTAATAAGATAAACACCAAAATAGTTCAAGGCTGACAGCAAAATAAAAGCCATCCATCAAGCGAAGGCTGCTTGGACGACCTGCTGTGGCATCAGAAGAGTGCCATGCACTGTCTGTACCTGTCCCATCTGTACATAGCCCAATGTTACTATGCTAAATAACTTCTACAAACACTAACTTGGTGCTTTAGTGCAACTATGGCAACTATGCATGCTTGTTATTTATAGGCATGCATTGTTGTTATATATATTTATACAACAGTTCTTTCTGGTTCTCGAATCTGACCGAATCACTCCGCTTGAAGTGAGTGTCAAGGCGGCCGAGCATATCCGCCACATTTTTACAAATACTACACTTGTTGTGCCACGAACTGTAGTTTGAAGATTTTTTAGGCAAGAATGTAGTTGTTTAGACCTGAAATATGTTACTCATATTTAATCATAGAACCTATTTTACAATTTGTTTAGATGTTTTCAGAGATGCGAGCTCCAGGCCATCAGCGGCCGTTCAGTGCTCGTGTACCCACCGAGAACAGCTTAATCTTGGCCAGTGCTTCGGGGATTTGCCACTGGCTCTTATAGTGGTTAAACATGAGATACAGTTTATTTTGGGTACATAAAACAGGCAATCTTTGGTCTTATTAATCTATTACTTGTTCCTGAGCAAATCGAATTGGACTATGTTTAAATTTAATAATTTAATATTAAGGCTATATTTAACTTACATTCTGTACTGGTTTTGTACAGGTGCTGGTCATATAATTAGAATATCGTCAAAAAGTTGATTTATTTCACTAATTCCATTCAAAAAGTGAAACTTGTATATTACATTCATTCATTACACACAGACTGATATATTTCAAATGTTTATTTCTTTTAATTTTGATGATTATAACTGACAACTAAGGAAAATCCCAAATTCAGTATCTCAGAAAATTAGAATATTACTTAAGACCAATACAAAGAAAGGATTTTTAGAAATCTTGGCCAACTGAAAAGTATGAACATGAAAAGTATGAGCATGTACAGCACTCAATACTTGGTTGGGGCTCCTTTTGCCTTAATTACTGCAGCAATGCGGCGTGGCATAGAGTCGATCAGTCTGTGGCACTGCTCAGGTGTTATGAGAGCCCCCAGGTTGCTCTGATAGTGGCCTTCAGCTCCTCTGCATTGTTGGGTCTGGATTATCGCATCTTCCTCTTCACAATACCCCATAGATTTTCTATGGGGTTAAGGTCAGGCGAGTTTGCTGGCCAATTAAGAACAGGGATACCATGGTCCTTAAACCAGGTACTGGTAGCTCTAAAACTTCCTGGTATACAGTGGACCAACACCAGCTGATGACATGGCACCCCAAAATTACTTTCATCAGAGAACATAACTTTGGACCACTCAGCAGCAGTCCAGTCCTTTTTGTCTTTAGCCCAGGCGAGACGCTTCTGACGCTGTCTGTTGTTCAAGAGTGGCTTGACACAAGGAATACGACAGCTGAAATCCATGTCTTGCATACGTCTGTGCGTAGTGGTTCTTGAAGCACTGACTCCAGCTGCAGTCCACTCTTTATGAATCTCCCCCACATTTTTGAATGGGTTTTGTTTCACAATCCTCTCCAGTAGGGCTGGGCGATATATCGCATGCGATTGTCACGCGCATTTCGTCAGTAAAGCCGGTTCCCTGATTGCCGATAAATCGCCATCACCTGCTTTCAGATGGAGCGGCATTTAATAGACAGAGCCGTAGATCACTGATAAGCCACGCAATATCGCATTCATATCGCAGATGAATCGCCTTCGATAATGAACGCGATATTGCGTGGCTTATCAGTGATCTACGGCTCTGTCTATTAAATGCCGCTCCATCTGTAAGCAGGTGATGGCGATTTAGCGGCAATCAGGGAACCGGCTTTACTGACGAAATGCGCGTGACAATCGCATGCGATATATCGCCCAGCCCTACTCTCCAGGGTGCGGTTATCCCTATTGCTTATACACTTTTTTTCTACCACATCTTTTCCTTCCCTTCGCCTCTCTATTAATTTGCTTGGACACAGAGCTCTGTGAACAGCCAGCCTCTTTTGCAATGACCTTTTGTGTCTTGCCCTCCTTGTGCAAGGTGTCAATGGTCATCTTTTGGACAACTGTCAAGTCAGCAGTCTTCCCCATGATTGTGTAGCCTACAGAACTAGACTGAGAGACCATTTAAAGGCCTTTGCGGGTGTTTTGAGTTAATTAGCTGATTAGAGTGTGGCACCAGGTGTTTTCAATATTGAACCTTTTCACAATATTCAAATTTTCTGAGATACTGAATTTGGGATTTTCCTTAGTTGTCAGTTATAATCATCAAAATTAAAAGAAATAAACATTTGAAATATATCAGTCTGTGTGTAATGAATGAATATAATATACAAGTTTCACTTTTTGAATGGAATTAGTGAAATAAATCAACTTTTTGATGATATTCTAATTTATGACCAGCACCTGTATGTTTGACTGAATTGTAGCTACGGTTGTATTTATTTTCCTTTTGTCATTTATAATGGATATTGTTGTTAATTTAAATATTGTTGTTCAATAAATATTATTTTATATAAATAATATGTTGTATTTGGTTTTGGAAAAGGGTACATTAGTGCATAATTTGAACTGAGTGAAAAATATATTAATACGGCATTAGATGGCAGCAAACCTATACTTGAATGAATGAGACTTCAGACCTCAGCGGACATTCAAATAGATTTTTATAATGGATAAAGCTAAAGCTCTAGTCACCTCGTGAAGATCCAGAAAAAAGTCAGTTGGCACCGAAATAATGAGTTGTTCTGAGTTTGGGCGGGACCTTGATATCTCAGCATCATTTCGTGCTCACTACTGCGCAGAATCGGGACTCAAGTTGTCAGCGCCATATAGACACACTGGCGGTTTCAGTTACTACAATGGAAGAGAGCGAAGGTGCGTCGTCCGTACTTTTCTACAGTCTATGCTTTGAACATGGCTCAACCAATTAGAATCAAGGGCCGGAACTATCCGTTTTATTAACAAAGGTTTCAATGGAGGGACTCAACATTCCTTTGTTGGTTCTAAAGTGATGTTTTAGAATTAGTAACGGAGCCTTGGTCAAACTGTCCTGGGCTGCATTTCCCAAAGCGAACTATGGTCGCAAGTTCCGTCATTACCAATAGAGTTCAATGGGACCTACGACTATAGTTGGCTAACGATGCTTTCGGGAAACACACCTGAGATTTGAATCCTTGGCGGAATGAAGTAGTTCTGCACAAAAGAGGGTTTTAAAGACACTCTGTTGTTATTTCTTATTTATTTACACACTCGTGCCATCGAACTGTTGTATAAACACAATATCACATGAGTAGCCGTGCGTTATGGCTGTATATCAGCACGCTGTGATTAGCTACGGCACTCGGCCTGTGGATTACTCTGGCTACTCGTGTGATATTGCTCGTATAGGCTTGTTACAAAAATTTATTTTTGTGAAATGTTCATGCAGCATCATAAATCTAATCATATAATTTTCCAGCTTGTCAGTCAGACCTTCCCCAGTTACTCTCCTTTATGATGATAGATGTGCTTTAAGGCCAAAGGAAGATCTGTCCATGGCCTCTCATATCCCAGCAATCAAATCCTTGCAGTGAGTGACCCATCGATGCTTTTAAAGCAGCATCCACATCTATAACAGCAAGTTTATCTGCTGTGTTTGTAAGTCCTGCACTCTCACCTAATGAACTGTAATAAATGTACCTAAATACTGAAGAACAACCCAGAGAGTGAATCGTTTTCTTCTGCTCTCCAATGTATGAATGATGTTTCTTCCAAATGATTTTCATAAAAACTTCATATCTGGACTTTGAGAAATGATCTGCCACGCTGCCATAAATCTTCATTAAAAACCAGCACAGTTGCCTTCCTCATAGTCATATGTTATAGTGACCAGACATCTTTGTTTTCCCATTTTTGGTTGCTCGTCCTTTCCTCGAACATGTCCCCATTTTTACTGTCTCAGTGAAATAATAAAGTGTTATAAACCCTAAATACTAAAATGAAGTGAAATAGTAGTTAATGTGCTAGATATTGCACATTACAAGTGTTATTTTAATCATTTAATTAAAATGGCATACAGTTGTAATTTCAATTTATTTTTATCCTATTTTATTTATTTAATCATTTTTAAAAATTTAAATGAAATTTTAAAAAGTTCTCTGAGTCTAATAGCTGTAAGCTGCTAGCACATAATAAAAAAACAACATACAGTATATATATGTAAAAAAAAAAAAAAAAAAAAAGGGATTCATAGTTCTTACCAAATTCCTCAATCTATTTCATTCTAAATTTCAATTATATATTAAGCTGAACTAGTAATGTAAAGCCTGATTTTCATTTCAGAAATGTGTCAGCTTATCATATGGCTAAGCCTCTCAGATGTAAAGAGTTCAGAGGTGACTGTTTACTGAGACTTTCATTAAGCTAATCATTAGAGGTATGGAAGATGAACTTACTGAATGCGCTATTTGATCAAACGTTAATATCACTGGCACACAATGAAATGTCCCTAATTTTCATTATCTCATCCCCATTTGTGATTAAAGGGATCAGTGGGTCATTCGGCTAATGTTTATCCAATAGCGAGCTCTGTTTGAGCTAACTAGCAGCTTGCCTGAGCTGTCTTCAAAGAGAGAGAGATAGACTTTGACGGGCTTTGAGAACTTTTCCTCAAACTTCAGCCTGGCAACTTTCTACCTCCAACGATATTCATTTAAAGTTACACTTTCAAACTGTTTATTTTGAAACATGGGATGTCATGAAAACCCATTTTTAACTGTAACTGCATATTTTTCCCTCCCGAATGAAGCTGTCATAATCGTAATAAACCCCTCGCAGTATATTCCATTACCTGTATAATCCAATTCCAGAGGTATCCTTTTAGAGCTGCAAACAAGCAGCCACGAAATTACTCTAACTGGGCATAATGGAAACCTCTGCAGTAGTAAGATAAGCCTATTTAGTTTGCCTTCTACCATTCATGCTGTTCACAGGGCTTTTCCTCTTCATACGAACCCCTGGGTTGAAACTCATTTTCCTCATTTGTATCCATGGTAATCGATGCACTCTTGATTTACATTTCAACTCTGATTAGTGCAGTGTGAGTGTGCCCTGAATGATCTCAATGATGCCTTTCCCTGCAGATGCATGTTACTTGTGTTTGCAAAAGCCAACTGGTTCAATAGAATGAATCTCCTCAAGGTCTCTGAACTAAATATAGTGCTTTCATGTAAAAACCGGGTTAATTACTTGGCATGTTACTTACTACTTACATTTAATGCTCCAGTTTTCGCTTTTTGTTTGAGCGTATAAAACTTCTACCAAAACGGCTCTAAAATGCTCCTCTAAATCTACATTGCTAATAGTTAAATGGCTTTACCAAGTCATTATGTTTTAAAGGCCAATATGTCAAATCTGCATATTTTGTAAATATTTGGTGTTCTCTTTCTTTTGTACAATATAGTCAACACCAGAAAGTGGCGAGTACAACAAGCATCCCTCAACCCTGTAAATATGAAATAATAGTCTGTGTATATATATATTTATATATATATATATATATATATATATATATATATATATATATATATATATATATATAGGGATGCTTGTTGTGTATATATATATATATATATATATATATATATATATATATATATATTAAATTAAACAGTTTATTGAATATATGATAATATATTCTGTATATACAATGTGTATGTATATTAAATTGAACATTTTATATGAATTTTATATTTATATAAAATATAAAAACAAAATTTTTTAAATGTTTGCATATGGGTTTGTGTGAATGTGTTATTAAGTATCATATTTGATACATCAGTCTTTCATGGCTTATATGATATAGGAAAATATGAAGCTCATACTTTGGAAAAACACCTCACTTTTATTCAGAGGTCCAAACTGAGCAAAAATATGCAATTTTGCTGATATTTAAATGGCCAAAATGTCAGATTATTTCATGTAAATCTATGAGATCTTTATAACAGTAAAGCAGACTTTTTACATAAAATGTATATAAATATCAGTTGTCAATCGTACGTCTTAGTAAGATGATATTTAAATGCTTAGTTTAATATGTGACCCTGGGCCACAAAACCAGTCATAAGGGTCAATTTTTTGAATTTGAGATTTATGCCTCATCTGAAAGCTAAAATAAGTTAGCTTCCCATTGATTTATGGGTTGTTAGGATATTACAATATTTGGCTGAGATACAACTATTTGAAAATCTGGAATCTGAGGATGCAAATAAATCAAAATATTGAGAAAATTGCCTTTAAAGTTGTTCAAATGAAGTGTTTAGCCATGCATATCACAAAAATAAATTTTGGATATATTTATGGTAGGAAATTTACAATATATTTGAATGGAACATGACCTTTTCTAAATATCCTAATGATTTAACTATCAATCAGACAAAGAAATGTAGATTGTGACAAGTTTTTCAGCAAAGCTTTGACCCTGTATATGTATGAAGGACCCATTATGAGCAATTATTGCTCTCACCACAACTAATGTGTTCATTGTGCTTACACCTGATGTCCGCTTAAACAAACACAGTAGTAGATCTGTGGTGCTGATTCAAAGGCGAAATAGGAGGACGATTATTCATAGTCATGACATTTTCAGCAAAACATTGTTTAACCAAAATATGTTGGCATTTTATAATCAGTACAAGCTATACAATTAGTTCAGTGAAGTGTCAGGTAGCACATAGGGAGCTTTGTGAGATGAACACTGACCTTTTGCAGCAGAACTGAAATGGGAAGAGCAGAGAATGGAGAACTCCCTTTATATCTAATGGTTTTATGTTTTAATGAAGCGTCTAATTAACTCTGATAGTCCTTAAGATCTGGAGACTCATACAGGTATAGCTACATCATGCATTATGATAAAATTAGCCTACCATGTCCGTCGAGCTCTGTTGTGCTAACCTTATCAAAAGATGAGGTAGCATTTTGATTATAGATCAGCCTGCTTTGACAGTGCATCAAACAGCAGAATTACATTTAAATATAGTTATGATAAATAATCTAGCATTTAATAATCTATAATTAATTTTTGTTATAGAGAACTGGTTCATGAATAATGTGTGCATATACACGTGACGTTCCGATTCCAAAGTTTGATTTCTGTATTTAAAAAAAAAAAAAAAACATTTAAATGTTTTTTCTTATGCTAAAAATAGTAAAATTGTGAAATAATGTAAAATGTTCTTTATTTTGACATATTTTAAATTAATTCCTGTGATTATTTTTGTGAAGTCTTCGGTGTCACGTGATCCTTCAGAAATCATTATAACATGCATCTAATAATTCGAGCATTTGGTTAATCGTGTCTCCTGAAGGCTACACATTTTTTCTATAAATAACGATACTTATATTATCCACAAGGTGGCGCCCCATGATTAGATTACAGAAGTTCTCCTTGTACTCATGTTAGCTGCATTGGTGAATTGTATGGCTAGTATTGATTCCAAACTAAATAGGTCTTACTAGGTAAACAGACAATAATCTCCTTCATTCCAAATAAGCAGACCCCTCACAATATTCAGAAAGCTTCCAAAGCAATCAAAACATATTAGCTACATACTATTAGCTCACACTAAGTGTGCGTTAAACTGACCAGCAGGCAGCAGGAAATGAATCAGTCAACAACAATAAATATAGAAAACTCACACGGTCTTATCTGAATGTGATAGTGTGACTGCTTGTTTAATACCAACAGCTGCTTTGCATGTCCAGTCAGATATTTTTAGCTTGCACACAAGATCTCAAAAGGCAAAAGGACAACAGCTCAAGCTATCACTCCACACAAAAGACTGTAAATGACACACTTTTGATAGCCAGGTAGGACAAAACATGCTTGTCTATTCTCGAAATTAACAATAAAATTAACAATGGCTATACTTTTCTAAATGCTTTATCATTGTAACACAACAGATTGATCAAATGGCTCTTATGATGAAGCATGCATGGATAGCTGTGCTTTGTGTGGTAATGGCAGCCAGACTGGGCATCTCTCAGGAGGAGAACACAGAGCTGGCTGAGCAGGACAGTAGGGAACCTTGTGCTCGCTGGATGAGGGGTGTTTCTGGAACCCCAGGGTTCAATGGAATCCCCGGGCGGGATGGACGTGATGGGCGTGAGGGGGAGAAGGGAGATATCGGAGATCCAGGTGATTCATTATCAGACTACTAATAGTATTAAGTGCCCATGAATAGTACACTTTAACCACACTTTAAAGGGGTAGTTCACCCAAAAATGAAAATTTGATGTTTATCTGCTTACCCCCAGCGCATCCAAGATGTAGGTGACTTTGTTTCTTCAGTAGAACACAAATGATGATTTTTAACTCCAACCGTTGCGGTCTGTCAGTCGTATAATGCATGTCAATGGGAACTTAGTCTATAAGAGTAAAAAAAAAAACATGCACAGACAAATCCAAATTAAACCCTGTGGCTGTCCTAAGACACGAAACGATCGGTTTGTGCGAGAAACCGAACAGTATTTATATCATTTTTTACCTCTAATTCACCACTATGTCCAACTGCCTTGAGTATCCGGTTGGTGAGGTCTGAAAACCTTGCTCTGATCTCTCGCGCTTATACTTCAATGAATGCGAGAGATCACTTCCATTGTCAGAACGCGTTTTCTGGCCTCACCAACCGGATGCTCAAGGCAGTTGGACATAGTGGCGTATTAGAGGTGAAAAATTTCTATAAATACTGTTCGGTTTCTCACACAAACCGATCGTTTCGTGTCTTAGGACATCAATGTGTCATCACGAGCCGCAGGGTTTAATTTGGATTTGTCTGTGCATGTTTTTTTTTTTTTTACTCTTATAGATGAAGTTCCCATTGCCATGCATTATACAACTGACAGACCGCAACGGTTGGAGTTAAAAATCATCATTTGTGTTCTGCTGAAGAAACAAAGTCACCTACATCTTGGATGCCCTGGGGGTAAGCAGATGAACATCAAATTTTCATTTTTGGGTGAACTATCCCTTTAATGTGTAATATCAAAATAGACCCTGATTGGTTTCAATACAATTCACAGAAAATCACTCTATGAAAACCAAACAAAATAAATCAGGTAAAAACATATAAATGCATACAGTAAATATAAATACCCTCAGCGTGTAATTGAGAAACTGACATTACAAAATGCATCAAAAATGTTTTTATTTTGGGTCTGTGCAGCTGCCTTTAACCATGAAATATGCCATCCATCAGATATCATAATCGTAATAGACATTTTGTATACACACACTCTTAAAAATAAAGCTTACAAAAGTGATGCCATAGAAGAACCATTTTGGGTTCCCCAAAGAACCTTTCAGTGAACAGTTCTTAAAAGAAGCATTTATTTTTCTTAGCGTGAAGAATATTTTAATAATTTAGAACTCTTTTTCCACTATAAAGAACTTTTTTGTGGAATGCAAGGTTCCATGGATGTTAAAGGTTCATCATGGAACCATTACTGCTACTAAAAAAACCTTTATCAACACAACACTGCTGCTGTGTGAACGTGGCTTAAGTCTCTTCAATTATCTTTGTCAAGGCCCCAAGGGACCAAATGGAGAGCCAGGTGAACCAGGGGACGAGGGACCTGCAGGCAAAAGAGGATTTCCTGGTAACCCAGGTCTGAAAGGAGAAAGTGGAGAGGGTTCCTTCCCTACCACTCTGCTTTTAGCATGGGCCTTACAGCTAAAATCAGCCCCGCTAGTGGAGCTCCCATCCGCTTCACAAAGACCTTCTACAATGAGCAGCACCACTACGATGAAATCTCCGGAAAGTTTCGCTGTGCAATCCCTGGGATCTACTACTTCACATATCACCTCACTATCAACGGGAAGGAGACTAAAGTAGCTATGTTTCGAAATGGCCGGACTGTGGCTTTCACTCTTGACCAGTTCCACAACGGAAATCTGGATCAGGCCTCCGGAGGGGCGATTTTAAATCTGTCTGCTGGAGATGAGGTTTGGCTACAGTTGTATGATGACATATTTGATGCAGGGATTTATGCTGATAACAACAACGACTCCACCTTCACTGGCTTCCTTTTGACTCCTAAAATCTTAAGCAACCCATTTGACAACCGCAGACGATGACACCATCTATGTGGATGTATTTGTATACATATGTTCACTTAATCTCATTGCACAATCAGTTTAATGCAGCATGCAGAGATTATTTGCATTGGGTTTTTTTATACTGTCATAAGCCCTGACATTTTTAGATTTTTAGGCCTGATCACAGGGAGTCTTCCTGCCACCCTGCTAAACGTCACATCTAGCCAACTGGCTTCCTTTCAATACAGCAGTTGTTGTGTATTTTAGCACACATCATCCTAGCTGATACTTTAATCAGTGTTCAAGGTCAGTATATGTCATCATACATGCTGAGCTATGACCTTATAATTATATTTTTGCTTAGATTGTGTGTTGGGGTGTAAAATACTTTTGATCTTGTATGTTGCAGCAGCTCTTTTGGTATACCATAGTTTTTAATTAACCAAAATAGCATCACAGCTGTTGAGAATTTATATTTATTGATGCTAATTAGAAGTATTTTAGGCTAATGGAGGTCTCTGCGTCACATTGTGGAGTGTTTTATCATCTCTCTAAACTCCCAAGTTATGTGTCATATTACTGACACTCAAAGTTTAAACTGTGAAAGTAACATATGTACTGGTGGGGTGCTTGTTATTAAAAATGGATTTGTATGCTAATTTGGTGCAGACTATTTCATTATTACTGAACGTGTGTGTGTGTCAATTACAATTAAATTCAAATTATATGTATAGTGCTATTCACAATACATATTGTTTCAAAGCAGCTTTACAGAAAATGTATTGATAATTAATTAGTTTGTAGTATTGAATTGCTCTATGAATGACAATATGAATTACGCATACAAAATAATGTGAGCAACAACAATTTCTGCCAAAATCCTTTTTTAAAAAGAATAGTTATTTCATTGAATCAAAACTATTTGTTTGTTAAATTAGGTTAGGTAGTTGTCAGTAGTATTTGCAATTAAAAAGAGCTCAAGATCTTTAAAGCTTTTATTTGAAACATTCAAAGAAAAACATATTACAAATATGCAAACACATCACAAAGCATCAATTTGGCAATTTAAAAAAGAATACAAACAAGCAAGGGCCCAGAAGTTCATTAAATATTAATTTGAATGGAGATTGTCTGGTAAATCTATCCAAAATGGGAGAGGTGATCATTATTACAGTATATTCAAGTATACTATTGATCTTTTATACACTTTGTTTGGCTTATTTTTCCCTCCTAAAAGATATGAAGAGCTAGGAAGAGTGCTACTCTATTAGAAAACAGAGCAGAAAACACTCTCTCTGTCTAAAAGTCAATCCCCTAGAGAAGCTGCAACACACAATCAGGTTACATGGGCTAAAAGAGTCAGCAAGAAACATTTTTTCCCTATACAAGTGCTGTCAAACTCCAGAGCTAGGAAATTTCAGCAGCTCTCGAAAATATTGTGTGAACCATGTGAAATACTGTGACATGTGCACCTTTTCTACAAGTGTGCATTTCAATATTTATCTACAAAAAACACACATCCTGACCTGATCTACTATTCATTGTCACAGGTATTTATTTCTTTCTGTAGTCTCCATTGTAGGCACGGTGGTCATCCTGGCCAGGATACCGACCACCATATCCTCTCAGGACATCCTGAAAACTAGTTGCTCCTGGTTCCTGGGGGCCGTATCCTGCGTATGGATCCTCTTGTCCGCTCATGTAGGGCTCGTATTGTTGCTGGTCATAGCCTGGGGTCTCAGGGTAGGACTCTTCTCGATGCTGGGGCACCTCCCTGTGGGACTGCTCCTGGGCTGGAAGCTCCTGTTGAGGTAAAGGACTGGCGGGTTCGGCCGCCTCAGGCTCATAGCGGCGCAAGCGGCAGTTTCTGTCGTACTCAGGATCGCAGTCGGGATCAGGCTCGATCACCCCATTTCTGGATCCATCAGCATTCAGGTGGGGCTCGTAGGCTTCGGTCGGGTAGGATGGCTGTCTGTGCACAGCAGGACGGGGTTCGTTTTGGGAACCCAGTGGGAAGCACTCTTCATCATACCCGATGAAACAGTCATAGCCCTCTTTGGTCTTCCCGCGGGGTCCCAAAGGATGTTGAGGTTCCTCTGGTTGGTGCCTCGGAGGTTGAAGCTGTGTAGGCAGGTGTCTTCGCAGGTCAGCCCCGGCAGATGCATCTCGGTACATGGCATAAGGGTCGTGACGAGGGCTTGGAGGTGCGCGCATGGCGCCGGCTTCAGAGGCGGGCTCGTCCTTCAGATCTCCAGAGGCCAAGCTTCCAAACCTTGTGGCTGTAAGGGGGTTGCAGTTATCGTCATAGAGAGGGTTGCAGGGTCTCTCCAAACCAGAAGGTGGGGCTTCGAGGTTCTGCGATGATGCCAGAGCAGCAGCATAAGCACAGTATGGGTCAACCCGAGGGTCACAATGGGGATAACGCAGGTACAGACCAGACGGCGCCTTCTGGACCAGATGGGGGACGCAGTGAGGGTCTTTCTTAGGGTCGCAGCCGAGATGGGCGTAGGATGGGGCCAGGGCAGCAGCGGGCTTGTATCCGTAAGCAGCACGGAGGTGGTACTGGAGACACTCAACATCTTCTGCATCACAGATGCGCAATAACTCGGCTCTCTGCTCAGCTGACAGGAAGGGTTGCACCAATGGAGAGTGGTAGTAGTAACCGGAACGTGGATCCTTCACCACAGGGGTGTGGAGGTAAGCTGGGGCTTTCACTGGAGCAGGTGCAGGGGCTTTGACAGCAGCTGGGGCCGGAGCCAGGTATGGGTAATATGAGTATCCCTTCGAGTACATGCAATACGGGTCTTTGTATGGGTCACAAGACTTGATTGGTGCAGGTGCTGGTGGCTCAGCCTTGGGCTTGGGTCTGTTGGTGTATGAGGCCACGCAGTTTGGGTCATCAGACTCGGCACAAGACTTGTAGATGTCGCCAAGGTGCTGCAGGTACATCTTGTAGGAACGACGTGCCTCAGCCCGATTCTTGTTCTGCAAGTATGCCAGATAGACGCGATCCAGATCTGCAACCTGAAAGTGGATTGGACTTGGATTAGAACCAACACAAAATACACAAGTAACCTTAATCGTCCCCTAACTTTTTATAGTATTTGCTAACACTTTATTTTAAGGTACATGTACGTACTATAGTAATAACAGTAAATTATGCATAATTACAAGTAACAAACCCTAACCGTAACCCTATATTAAGTACATGTAGTTATTAATATTACTCAGTACTTATTTGACTAATGCTTTGTTCCAGACAGATCAGATTTAGGATTTTTTCCATGTCCTTCTAGGAAATAACATCTGGAACACCACTCAAAGTCGGACATTTGGCGTGTGAACTCGGGGTACATCGAACAACCCCGACCTCAGTGAGACTCGTCAATTGACGTCACTTTGAAGATGTCGGCTCGTCCTGATTCCAATGAAGACATGATTAGTTCATGTAATGTTTCCTTCGTTTTTGCTTTTTGTCAGCTGGTTTCAAAGCGATTTTGTGTCATTTTTATTAAATTTTGCCATAATTGATACAAAAACAAAATATGCTCACATTGTGTCATGGCAACATCATGTGGTCAACATGTGAACATCACTTATGAGTGACTGGAATTCATTGAGGTCTGAAGTGTGACATTCAATTTGGGATATTTCCAAGTCCAATCTCGTCTGGAACGCAGCATTAGTACAAAGTAGAGATGTGCAACGATTAATCGCGATTAATCATTTGCAAAATAAAAGTCTGTGTTTACGTAATATATGTGCGTGTTCTGTGTATAATAATTATGTATATATAAATACACACACACACATACATGTATAAATATATTACGTAAACACAGACTTTTATTTTGCAAACGATTAATCGCGATTAATCGTTGCACATACCTAGTACAAAGTAACTACATCACCTTTAATTAAAGTGTATCCTAGTATATTCATGTGATGTGATCTAAATGTAAAAATGTGCATTTAAATATCATTGCTGTTACTGATCAATGAAACAATATCGGCCATGGTACTGATTATGTTGTGCATTCTTAAGATTAACCTGCAAAAACTATGAATTATGTTTTCCTGTTTATTTCACAATATGCTGTACTCACTCCTTCTTGGTTCCCATTATCAGTGAAGTATTTGTACCAGCTCCAGAAGTCAGAGTGCTGCTTGTACCAACTGATGTTTCTCCTGTTACGGATCAGTCTCTTTGGGCTTGCCTCAACGCCTGCCTTTTCGTCACTTCCATCTGGGAGAAACATTGTGTTACTTCAGTGTGCATATCTAACATTCACAAAGAGATTAATCTGTGGCTATATGACAGATATATGGATTGAGACTCTGACAGAACAGGAGAACAAGCCATACTTACCATCTCCTTTTAAACGCTGGATCACAGGGCCAGCCAACAGAAGCTCTGTTAAAGAAGAATAGAGAGGGGGGAAAAAATTAGGGGGTCCAAGTCTCAACCAGATGTTGCATTTGTCAAAGACAGAGTAGAAAATGCTTACAGAGACAGTAAAGGCCCAATGAGCTGAGGGCAGCAGGATGCAGTTTTATAAGTTTTGGGGGGGAAGGGAAGGTGGTAATATACAGGATTTTGTAGGAAATTAATCTTCCAGCAGTGCACATCAGCACTTTGATGCCTGGCAGCAGGGGGCTGCAGTAACTGGGCTCATACAAGCAAAAGCTATAAAATCTACAAAGGGAAGGAGCCTCTATACCTACAGGTGAACCTAATTAACCTAACATCAGAAAAATGTCTGAACTGACACTTTTTCCATCTTATCTCTCTGAAGGTGGCTGTCATTTCTCCTGGAATGGAGACGAGTGGATCATGGATGTGTCTTTTCTGTGAGGGGACTGAAGGCTGAAATCTCATTGTCTTATATGATGTAGGTAAAGGAAATGTTGCTCTTTCAGAGTATCAGCAAGTTTATTTTTACGAGCTTGTAAACTGCTGCCACATCTGGAAACCTGGTGGAGTTTTGCTGACAACCGTTAATCATTTTATCAGTTGCAGAGTACCTGGTACTCAGAAACCCGATGCCCCCTCGTTTGCTACGGGACTTTTGGGAAGATTTCAGTCAGAAGATATAAAGTCATAAGCTTCTAACAGATCTATTTTATCAGAACTACAACAATAAGGATTCATACCTCTTAAATTATTTAAAAAATAATTCAAATCAGGAAAAAAACAGAACAGATTTTATTAACATGAAAAAATAACAATTCAAAAATCTCACCTGGTAATAATAATGTTGCTAGCAGCAACACATGGAAGACGGAAGATCCTCTCAAACGAGCCATTCTTAACCTTCCTGATTCCTTTGGATAAGCAAAATTAATTATAGCATTTATTTGCATTTTCATATGCTTTCATATCCATACTTTAACATAATGAACCTCGATCAATCTAAATTTGAATATATTTTAACTAATATTTGAAAATTTGGAGCTGAAGAATTTGTCAAGTAGGGAAAAAAAAGAATTTGACACAAAAATTACACCATATTTAAAATTACTCCAAATTATTTTGTTGTTGCATGTTACAAATGCCTGTATACAAAGAAAATTAAGGGATTTTTCACCCGTGAGACCTGACATTTGCAGTTTCAAGGTAAGTTCAAAACATTTAATTTACACTTTCAAGCTCTTTGCACTATTTCATAATATTCCTGCTGGTGCCGCTTTCAAGATTAACAAAAATAAATGAAATATTTTCATAAATACATAATTAAAAAAGGATTTTCTTAAGATCTTTTAAAAGAATTAGGTGCATTCTGTTACCATTGTAAAAATTGGGACATATCCGCATATTGTTAATGATTTTTAAAATGTAGAAATGTGCAGTTACTATATAACCAGACAAATAAAAGGACATACAAAGTGGTCTGAGCTGTGTCTTACCTGTGTTAGGATGTGGTGACGTGAACCGCTGAAGAGAGGCAGTCTGTGACAGCCGACTGGGCCTCGAAGTTCAGCTCTGCAGCTGACTGACTGGAAGAGGAAGGTGAGCCAATCCCCTCGTGTACTACAGTCTCAACACACCCCTGTACACCGACTGTGCCACCGCTGAGAACCTGGCCACAATTTAAACCCAACCTTGATAATTAAAAACAAAAAAGGTGCATCCCATGGGGCCAAGTACATGCTGCTTCCAACACTACGATTGGCCTTCTCTTGCCAAGTGAGTCAACCAATCAGATGCTGTAATTATAGACACGGACACATAGAGGAGGAGAAAAAAGAACATCAGCTGTTTTACGTTTAGAAGGTATAAAGGGAAAAAGGCAAAATGCAAGGGACAGAAATTCCATTGGTTAGAATATTAGCAATAATTGAGGTATAAACATAAAATAATTGTTTACAAATTCAATGTTGGTGCAGTTTCTTTCAAAATTAAGAATTAAGTGTATTTAGTAACTTTACATTAGCTTTCAGTTACTAAATAAATGTTTTTGCTTTATGAGAACCCATGTAAACCAATCTAAATTTGGTTTTTGGATTTGTTTTTAAGTTGAATAGGGTGAATACGCTTGCATTTACATTTAAGTGCATGTAATAACACAACTTCAGGATTGTCATTTGCAACTGGGAATGTAACTTTACATTGCTGGGTAAATGGGGGAGGACACTCCCATAAAAGTTATATCTGGGCCCTATAAATTCAAAATCCTTGTTATCTTCACCTAACAGAATAACAGACATTAAACAAATCTCTATTTACTGAATATTGTGTTACAGACAGTGGTGTAAAGTATTTGAGTAGGGTGAATCCATGTTGATTGGGATGCTTTTTCCAAGTCACCTCAATGGTGAAAATGTGTCCCAATCACCCTGAATTGACCCTAAATGTAATTAGTTGTAGCTTCTTTGTAGTTTTACTGAGATATACTGAGACTACATTTTTAAATAAGTATATGTACTCAAATAGGCTACATTTATGATGAGTAATGACATTTTTCCGTTACATTTTGCATGGCACCTAACTTTTTCTGCAGCAGTTTATTTCTGCTGCAAAAGAAGTGATATCGCCATCTACAGGGTGTGAAAGGTACTATATCTTGTGCGTTTTGCCCTTACTCTTTGCCCTTACAACAACGCTGCTTTACACAAATTTAAGTGCATTAGCGGGTGTTTTATATTTGAGATGAAGACAACTGCAACCGGCGATGATCATGGGGCCAAAACCAGCACGTCCGGTGCAAGCAGGCTTTGACTTTTTAATTTAACATTTTTATTTAAGGCCTGTCCGTTATAGTGAAAGATATTGGTTTATATATACCCTTTTTGAGCGCTTGAGCTTGAGAGGCTGTTGTATCAACTGTGATTTATTGACATTTTCAGGTGTTCATTTTCATTTCGATTTTAGACAATAAACATAATTGCTCTGCTCACAAATTTCTTGTTTTTCACTGGGACGTCTGAGTAAAATACTTAAGTGTTGTTAAAATCAGATACTCTAACCCCCGGTTTCACAGACAAGTCTTAAGCCTAGACTAAAATGCATGTTTGAGCTATTTTAACTGAAAGTAACTTGCACTGATATATCTTAAAATATGCCAGTGCCATTTTTGGCTCAAGATGCACACCAGTAATGTGTTTTGTTTTTTCTAAGGCGCGTTTATAAAAGCTACTTAAATGTCCTAATTGAACTAAAGCCTAATCCTGGCTTAAACCCTGTCTGTGGAACCAGGCCTAAAATCTTTACTCAAGTCATATTGGAATTGGTGACTTGTAACTTGTAATGGAGTAATTTTTGCTGCAAAGTATCTGTACTTTCACTCAAGTATGGTTTTCAGGTACTCTCTGGTCACAGACTAAATGCACTGAACCGTCAAGTGAATTTTATCATGCGCACATCTGCCAAGCCCTTGCTCAATCCATCATCCCACAATTAGCTGCACAGAATGACATTACAAGTGATTATTCACAATTAAAACCTTGTTTGTGGCACAGCAATACAGATTAAGAGTTAATATATGCCTTTATTTAATTATCTAACCTGAATAATAACAGATTATGATGTGAGTTCAGATATATATAAGCAGAAAAATATTTTATGTCAATGTCAGAGTGTAAAACATCTGTGCTTTATGTTAACGGTGGATTGCACATGTAATTATGTACACTTACAGGTGTTCAGGAATGTGCAAAAACCTACAATCAGTGCTAGAAACAGATTTTAGCCTAGGGAGAAAAACGTTTATAATAATTCCAACTTTTGACTTGGAATGTCTGGGATTTTTAAAATGTGGAAACATCTGGCAAAAGGGAAGACTTTGTATTGCACAAAAGTTTATTAATGAACTGAAGAGTTAATGCAACATCACTCTTAAAGTAGAGAAAAAAACACTTAAATGTACAAAAATGAACATTTTATACAGTGGAGAAATCCATCCTATTCGTCCTCTTCATCACTGAATATCATCGTCATCAAATAGATCTTCAAAATCTGTGAAGAAAGAGAAGTGTGAAGGAGTAGCACAACACACAAAGTTTTTTTCTCTATATGCATACAATAATGCAAAACAAACCTGAATATGAAGAGCTTTTTTTTTTTTTTTATAAACATTTGTTTATTGAATAGTCTGCACAAATACCTGATCTTATGATATGCTGTTCTCAGTAAAATAAGGGTATGAGCTCTTATCGGGGTTTCTGGGTTATTTTCCGTAAAGGCCCCCTGATAAAAGCGTCCCCGAGTGACACGTGTTCAACTACTTCAAGCGCTGCAGATGTATACAGAGGCCCTAAAGAGGGAAGACCTGCTGCGCTGGAGCCAATGAAGCCCAATAAAAGCGCTTTACATGGGCTCAGTTTCATACCTCCTTTACTCTTTAACTGCCTGCTTTTTAGGTCATCCTGTGCCAAGCTGAAACTACCTTTACTATCAGTATATAGAGGAGGCGGAAAAGTATAAAGAAAATTGTAGAGTATGCATGTTAAAGCACTTTGCAATATTCCGTTGCCAAGCAAACAAAAAAAACAGCAATTTAAATGATGGAAAGAATGTTTTTAAAAAGATTTTGCACAGATACTACACACACACACACACACACACACACACACACACACACACACACACACACACACACATATATATATTACTATCATTAAATAAAACTATCAAAAACACTTGTGTTAATTGAAATAAAGATGAAATAAAATAAATATTAGTTGAATATATAATATATACACACAAATTCATAAACGTGCGTGTGTGTGTGTGTGTGTGTATATATATATATATATATATATATATATTTAAGAAAAATGTAAATCAAACAAACAATTTGAAAATAAAAACTAAAACTGACAAAAAAAAACTTTTTTTTTTTTAAAAAACTGATAAAATGACAAAAGCACAATGAATTTACTAATAATTAAATTAAAAGTAACATGAAAACTAAAAATATAAAAATAAAAGCTAATTCAAATTATTAATAAAACTAAAATGACTGATACACATACATACTACCTGATTTATCAATTAGATGACCCATAAAAAAAACTAAAAATTGTGCCATACTAAAGTACGGAAGAGGATTAGGGCCAAGCAATAATAAAAAAATAAAACCATCTCGAGATTAAAGTTGTTAAATTTAGAGAAAAAAGTCGAGATAAAATGTTGAGAATAAACTCGTTAAATTACAAGAAAAAACTTGTTAAATTTTGAGAAAAAAGTCGAGATATAATGTTGAGAATAAACTCGTTAAATTACAAGAAAAAACTCGTTAAATTTTGAGAAAAAAGTCGAGATATAATGTTGAGAATAAACTCGTTAAATTACAAGAAAAAACTCGTTAAATTTTGAGAAAAAAGTCGAGATATAATGTTGAGAATAAACTCGTTAAATTTCGAGAAAAAAGTTGAGATAAAATGTTGAGAATAAACTTGTTAAATTATGAGAAAAAAATTCATTAAATTTCGAGAAAAAGTCGAGATAAAATGTTGAGAAAAGTCATTAAATTATGAGAAAAAGTTGTTAAATTACGAGAACAAATTCGTTAAATTACGAATTTGTTCTCATAATTTAACGACTTTTTTCTCATAATGACTTTATTCTCATAATTTAATGAGTTTATTCTCAACATTTTATCTCAACTTTTCTCAAAATGTAACATTTTTCTCATAATTTAACGAATTTGTTCTCGGAATTTAACAACTTTTTTCTTGTAATTTAATGACTTTATTCTCAACTTTTTTCTCGAAATTTAACGAGTTTTTTTCTCGTAATTTAACGAGTTTATTCTCAACATTTTATCTCGACTTTTTTCTTGAAATTTAACGAGTTTTTTCTTGTAATTTAATGACTTTATTCTCAACATTTTATCAACTTTTTTCTCGAAATTTAACGAGTTTTTTCTCGTAATTTAACGAGTTTATTCTCAACATTTTATCTCGACTTTTTTCTTGAAATTTAACGAGTTTTTTCTTGTAATTTAATGACTTTATTCTCAACATTTTATCAACTTTTTTCTCGAAATTTAACAAGTTTTTTCTTGTAATTTAACGAGTTTATTCTCAACATTTTATCTCGACTTTTTTCTTGAAATTTAACGAGTTTTTTCTCGTAATTTAACGAGTTTATTCTCAACATTTTATCTCGACTTTTTTCTTGAAATTTAACGAGTTTTTTCTCGTAATTTAACGAGTTTATTCTCAACATTTTATCTCGACTTTTTTCTTGAAATTTAACGAGTTTTTTCTTGTAATTTAATGACTTTATTCTCAACATTTTATCAACTTTTTTCTCGAAATTTAACAAGTTTTTTCTTGTAATTTAACGAGTTTATTCTCAACATTTTATCTCGACTTTTTTCTTGAAATTTAACGAGTTTTTTCTCGTAATTTAACGAGTTTATTCTCAACATTTTATCTCGACTTTTTTCTTGAAATTTAACAAGTTTTTTCTCGTAATTTAACGAGTTTATTCTCAACATTTTATCTCGACTTTTTTCTTGAAATTTAACGACTTTTTTCTCGAAATTTAACGAGTTTATTCTCAACATTTTATCTCGACTTTTTTCTTGAAATTTAACGACTTTTTTCTCGAAATTTAACGAGTTTATTCTCAACATTTTATCTCGACTTTTTTCTTGAAATTTAACAAGTTTTTTCTCGTAATTTAATGACTTTATTCTCAACATTTTATCTCGACTTTTTTCTTGAAATTTAACGACTTTTTTCTCGAAATTTAACGAGTTTATTCTCAACATTTTATCTCGACTTTTTTCTTGAAATTTAACGACTTTTTTCTCGAAATTTAACGAGTTTATTCTCAACATTTTATCTCGACTTTTTTCCTCGAAATTTAATGAGTTTTTTCTCAAAATTTAACAACTTTAATCTCGAGATGGTTTTATTTTTTATTATTGCTTGGCCCTAATCCTCTTCCATACTAAAGATCATATGGATATAAATATAGAAATAAAATTGTAAGCAGATAAAAATGGTTGATTTAAATGTAGAATTTAAAAATAGTAATTTCCAGGCCTGGAAAAGTAAATAAAAATTGAAAATGTGTAGGTTTTTCTCTGCTCTAAAGTATTTCATCTGTACATACAAATTAAATTTTGCCCAGGAATTTCAATTAAAATAATTTCTAGTAATGACAAAACATTGGACATGTCAAACAAGGTAACTGATCAACATATTGTATTGAGTCATATATAGAGATTGTGAATCTCACCATTGAAAAAGTCTGAGTGCACTGCCTTCTCATTGGCGGCCAGATCCATCAGCAGTCCAGTGCTGCCCCCTGCCTGTCAACACACAGCATTACTACAGACCTGTCCTGACATTGACTCAATCATTTATTTTAAACGAACACGGTCATACTTTTTTTTTTAGAACAAATAATACACCACAAACATGTACATACATACATTTCATATTGAATAAATACTAATGAGATAATGTGTGCATCTGAGGAAATTCGACGCTGTCTAGAAGAAAGATTAATAGCAGCAACACAGTGGCTGGTTACGCGGTAGCTTATACAGATTTAAAATGAAATGACACATACATTTGTTGATCACTTATATCTGAGATTCTTTAGCGTATGTAAACTTAAAGATACCCGTTATCAAGTGTCTTCTCACAGGCTATCGTACAGAGCACCATGTGTAAACACCAACCTCATCCAGGTCCACATACGGACCAGCTCCCTCAGGAAACATTTCATCAACTGCTGGCTTCATAACTTAAGTATTTTAAAAAAAAAAATCAGCGATAAATAAATGTTAAAATTGTGTGTTTTTCAGCTCTCTGTAACATTCACCAAAACAAACCCTTCGTTGTGTTCCTCTTTCCGGTGGTGTGTCGATTCGCGATGTCCGATTCGTGAATGAATTGTTCTTTTGAGTCGGATCTTTTTAAATGAACCTGTTTCCAAACACGATTTGAATGATTCGTTCGCGGAAACGTTTTCAGGACATGTTCATGAATGCAAACTGTATTTCTAAATGACTAGAATACATTTATTAATGAGCTTAACCATGGCTGCTACAATTACACATGACAACAAAAACTCTTATTAATATATTAGCCTACCTAATAAAAAATAAACAGCATGATAATTAAAAAACAACAGTAATCAACAGCCATATGAGGCTACATGTGGTTTTATTTGAATGTTTAGTTAGAGCATGAAATATGCCACACCAGTCGCTAAGGACCACATGATGTTGTAAAAAGAATCGAACCGGTTCTTTACAACGAACTGTTCAAAGGAATCGATTCGCGGCTTCATATCACCAGTTGTTGTTACGTCAAAATGTAACCGGCTGGAAAACGGGTCCCACTGGCTCGGTTGGAGAACTGGTCCTCACAGATTTTTGTAGTGATGGTATTAAAATAATTTCTGTGCATCAGGATAACACTTTCGTTTATTTCTTACATTTCCTATATTTACAACTGGTCGTATAATAGATCATAATCATGCACCCTGTTAATCACACTACAATGAAACATTAACAGTGAGACCTTTATGCATTTTTATTAGTAGTAGGCTACTATGACACAAGATTCATCATTATAAGGCTATAAATGTTAAAGTTATATTTCAGTAGTTATCTTTAATTTCTACTGACACAAACTAAACTATGATTGCTCAACTAATGATATTCACTTAGTGTTCGTGTTGCTCTGCCACTTCATAACCCAGCGTGTCTCCCAGATGCTGATGGGCGAAGAATGTTCTGGCCATTTCATTGATCTGGTCATAAGCCCCAATGCTGCGGAAGTATTCCACATAGTTCCAGAAATCTGAGGTGGAATATGACCAGTAGGGCACAGCCGGGGGCCTTTCATAGGGTACTATGTGAGAGAGAGAGAGAGAGAGAATAATAGAGCTTGTGTATTTCTGCAGAATTATTGCATTCCAGAATTCCTAATGAGTAACTGCAGAAGTAATGTCTAAATGTGCCTCCTTGTGTCCACAGACTGGCAAATGCAACAATTTGCTTAATATAGTGAATATATTTATAAAACAGCATCAGCATTTCACATAATCCAATTATTTGTTCAAATAAAAGCTTCATTGTGCATTAAGGAGTTTAAATGCTACTATTAATACTGTATATAGTAAATAGTCTGTTTACCCCCTTCAGGAATGAATCTGGCACCTGTGGAAGGAGAAAATAAAGGAAGAGTGAATGAAATTTATTTAAAATCCTCCCTTACAAAGAGCTGATTCAGGCATAGAGAGCTGAGGATCTCCAGAGGGATTCAAGAAATGTGTGCGTTTCCTCCTCAAATATTATTCCTAACTATGCGCACACTTGTCCTGATGAACACAGCTCAAGTCTTTAGTGTTTTTAATATTACCGTGTGGTATTTCATTGTTTTCCTTTAAGTATTCCAGTTTGTTTATTTGACAAATAGCAAGTAAAATCAGCCTCTTTCTTTTCCAATTCTCATATATTCTGAAAATCATGAAGTAGCTTTCACAGAAAATATCTAAAATGTCCAATATAGTAGAGATGAGGAATATACACTACTTACTGCTGAGATTAGCAAGAAAACACAGCAAGAAAAACCCCAAAAGCACACTCCACTTCATCCTTCCCTGGGGGAAAAAAAAAAAAAGTTAAATCAAAATTTATGTTTAAAGTATAATCTTGAAATAAAGGTAAACCATTGCTATACTGCATTCATGCATTCCTCATAATTGTTGGAAATAAATAACATTACCTCCTTTGCTGCACCAATTACGAGGTCCGTCAGTTTCTGAGAACTAAAAGATTTTGTGCTTCACAGGTTCTGGATAGACTGGACCCCAAGTTCAGGAAAGTTTTGTCCCCACCCAAACTAGATCTACATCATCATGGAAACCACCTCAAGACTATCTATGATATGCATTTCAAATCAAGTTGGTTTATACATCATTCCATATAAATTAGATGCCAAGAATATAAGTCCATTTTAATTAACTGATATTCCAGTAGAAATCTGAACACCAAGCATTCAAAAAGGCATTAAAAATACAATTTTCAGGACCAATGCACACATCAAATCAAACAGGACTCAAGTATATTCACAAAATAAACACATGTTTATTAAAATCATTATTCAGGATTGACATGACACATAAGCGAAAACCTAATTAGCAAAGGGTAATGTTTTATTTATTTTTCAAAAATATATAGGGAGCATTATATTATTTGCCGGCTGGGTTTAGACAGTTTATGCAACAGTAGCTTTATAATGATAATTCAAGTACTCATAATAGTGAAGGCACTTAAACCTTTCTGAACCAAAAATATATATTTCAGTCTTCACTGTTTATATAGGACTATCGCATCCTTGCTGATCTGTGGGCATCATTTTGCTCACGTCGATGTTGTCATGTGAGAAGATCTCTTTGGCGTGGTAGATGATCTCTGCGGGCAGAATGCGTGAGCGTGCGAGGATCCAGGCGTAGTCCACATGAAACAGCCTGAGAACATCAGTGCACGAATAAACAAGAGCAATGCTGTTGTAGTCAGTGGACAGGACCCAGTATGGGGCGTAGGGTGTGACTGTATATGAAAAAGAAACAGGAAAAAAAAGAACTTTTCACACTTGAAACAATAGAAGAGATATTCTAAAATGTTCAATCAAACAGAAAACACTGATGGACTTACAGTAGGAGAAACTGACTCCAAGCTTTGCTGGCTCCTTCATGTCCTGAACGACTGCTGTGCCCTCAGCTGTTCTAATTTTTCCTTTGCTGTTTTATATAAATACACAGTTTAATCATGGATAAATGATAATGATAAATTTCATTAAGAAGTCAAAAGATTTGGTCGATAAATTACTCACTATGTCTGAACATTGAGAACTTGGATGGTGCTGTCAGGTCTTAGCGCGTAGTTTGCCTCAATACACTTGCCTCTCTCAAAGGATGCTGGGAGCTTTTCAATTTCATACCACTTTCCAAGGTACTTTGAGTGAAAGGAAGAACTCATATAAGCATACAGTACGCTAGTACTCCAGAAAATAACATTTTTCACCCTCATTCTAAATCAAACAAAACAGCATTTGGATTTGTAAATACAAAAAGGTGAGTAAATGATGATAATTTTGAGGGGTGAACTATAAGATTGTAGTCCTACCTTGTTTAATTCAAAGTTTGGCTGGACCATTGGTGTTGGGCAGGGGCCCCAACGAAACGTCTGAGCAGAGACCAATGGAAGCAGAAGAGGTACGAGCAACACAATCACGGCCTTCATTCTGTCAAGAGTTGCTGTCTCAGCTGTGGTGAGAAAGTTGTGGAGTCATGAGCACAAGATGCATTAGTCATTTTGCTGTTGTGACATTGTATGAGTTCTGCACTATGGCTTAAATACATAACGTTCTATTGTCTAATTACAATAAAGGCTAGTGTTGTGCCGAATTCTGTGACCATAGGCGCTGTATTTCTCTAATCCTACTCCCAATCCTAATCTTAACACTAACCCATCAGTAGCCTACATTAAAGGATTAGTCCAATTTCAAATAAAATTTTCCTGATAATTTACTCACCCCCATGTCATCCAAGATGTTCATGTCTTTCTTTCTACAGTCGAAAAGAAATTAAGGTTTTTTGATGAAAACGTTCCAGGATTATTCTCCTTATAATGGACTTCAATGGACTCCAAACGGTTGAAGGTCAAAATGACAGTTTCAGTCTTATCTATCGAAATGATCTAACGGAATGAACGCAGCGCCATTTCCATTTTTTCCGTAAGTAGAATAGGGAAGGCGTAGGACATACAGCGTAAGCTTTTTGAAGAATATGAAAGTGCGGTTTTGGCGGAAGCACTTGGAAGGTGATCATTTGTTTATATAAAGCATATACAGTTACATTTTTTTCGAAAATGACCCATCGTTTCGATAGATAAGACCCTTATTCCTCGTCTGGTATCGTTTAAAGCCCTTTGAAGCTGCACTGAAACTATTATTTTGACCTTCAACCGTTTGGAGTCCATTGAAGTCCATTATAAGGAGAATAATACTGGAATGTTTCATCAAAAACCTTAATTTCTTTTCGACTGAAGAAAGAAAGACATGAACATCTTGGATGACATGGGGATGAGTAAATTATCAGGAAAAGTTTATTTGAAAGTTAACTAATCCTTTAAGTGTATCGGTGGGTCTCACATTTCGGTAGGACTATAAAACACCTGTTCACACGCATCTGGCGTTCCACTGCGATAGAGTGTAAAAGCTTAACTTGCATTTTAAAAAATATATAGCCTATATAACATTTCATTGTGCTACGTCTAGCATCTCGTTGTTTCCCATGGTGTCTCGCGCATTCTCCGCGTTTTTAAAATGGCGTGTCAATTTAACATAAATTCTTTTAAAATCGCGAATGGAGACTATTAAAAGAAGTTATTTTCCATTTCGATGCGCTACGTCTCGCGTTTCCCTGTGTGAGCGGCTCTGAGAAGTGTAGCATGTAGGTTGTTTTTAAACGCCTTTTGTTTTGAGTGGCATAATTTTTTTTTATCTAAAGCTGTCAGACTTGCTAGACCCGTTTGCAAATATGCAGAACAAATCAGTGGCGTACACGTGCAGTATGTTATGTTATAAAACTGTGTGGTTACGAAATGTTTTGAATAGCTATCACTTACTGATTAAATTTTAAATAGCCTAGGCCTATGCTAATGATATAATACATGATATAGAATGATCTACATGTAAACAATATAAGGAAACAATTATGAACATATTACTGTAATGCTTTTGTTAAATAATAGGCTAGATTAAATCATATAAAATCCAGTTTGTTGGATAAAAATCACTGTTTAGCAGGAGCTATCCGTTTTTTTCCAGTTTATAAAGATGGTAGCCCTACATTTTTAGACCAAAATTTTAGACCAAACACTACTGATAGCCTACACAATACACGGAATACACAAGTACAGACAGAAATTATATAAAATTCAAAGACTTATGATAAAATATCACATAACAGTAATAATATCACAGAATAGATATCAAAAATAAGGCATAATAACAATGCAAAGAAAATCAATACCTGTCTAAGATGAACCTGTTGTTAAGCACAGAGCCAAAAGGTGTTGAGTGTGTGCTGGAACACTAACCGTCTGCTGACAATAGAGGAGGAGACGCTCATAACAGACAGAGATTGTGTTGTAACAAGAAGCAGCTGATTATGTAAATAGATATCATGGGAGCAGTACTGCACAGACAATGTGTGGTGTTTGTCTCTTGATTTGTCCTTTTTTGCCTAGACATATTATAACAATGACAAAATGGTTTATAGGCTACTAATGTGGGTCAGGTGATCACAGTCAATTATTTATTAAGATTATTTGCAGCAGTTTCAGTCCCTTATTCATTGATAAAACTAACAATCAGATTTTCCCAAGGGCTGTAGCAGATACTAAATGGTAGGCAATTATGCATTATGAAACAAATATTACTAATATTGTTATGTAAGTTAGGTTATTTGGTAATATTTAAATCTCAGTATAGTTTCACCACACCCTTTTTGGTTCAGTGTCACCTTGGTGATGTTAATGACACTGCTGGTTAAAGGGTTAAAATGAAAATTCTGTCATTATTCACCCTCATGTTATCCCAAACCCACAAGACATTTGTTCATCTTTGGAACACAAAGTTAGACAACTGTGCCGAGAACAGTTTGTAATCTTGCCGTGCCGTACCAGGCTCCAGTGGAAACACAACTGAAACCGTTCCTTACCCTTCTAAGAACTGTTCGGCCCGACAGTGGAAAAGCAGCTATTGTTATTTGAACACGTGTTAGAAAGTGGTAGTTGTGTGAGCTGTCAATGGAGGGACTGAAAACTCTCAAATTTCATTAAAACATCTTCATTAATGTTCCGAAGATGAATAAAGGTCTTACAGGTTTGAAAAAACATGGGAGAGTAGTTAACCCTTTAACTGCCCCACCAAGAAAAAAGCATTTGAAAAATTTTTTGCTTGCATTTTTTATCTCATTATGTCACTAGTTACCACACTCACTGTATTTTTTTTCAATACATCCCATAATTTTTAAAATATCGGCCTCTACCAAATGGTTGAGATGGCACTTAAAGGTAAAATACAAAAATTCATACACATACTATGAAATTCAGAAAATATGAACTATAATACTATTTTATTTAAAACATAATCAAAATAAAATAGTTTTATATATTGAATCTTGTTTATTTATTGAAATATTCTATAAAATATTTCAGATTTTCATTTTATGACAGAAAATTACATGTTTTCTTGTTTTTTTTAACAATAAACAAAAATAAATAACACAAATAACTAAAAGTAACAAAACTTAAGACATTACATTCTTTCTGCATTCAAAAACTAAAAACAAAATAGCAAAAGATAGTAATATAATGGCATTTTAGGCTTTTATGACTCAAGAAACGCCATCAAGTGTGGTAGTGCAACAGGATTTCTCTTTTTTTTTAGACATATGAACATTTCTCTTCTCAGACAGGGTGATAATTTGGATCCTCTATTGGGTCATCAACATCACTGAGCTCAGCATCAGAATCTGGGGGGTTTTCTGGGGCAAGGGCCTGAAGAGTGCATGTTCTTGTACCATAGAAACTGTTGACATCCATCTAGTAACTGTAAAAAAAGCAACAACAAACAAATAAATAACAATCTCTTACAATTTTAGTAATGTTAGTTCACCAGCATGTCATTTAAGAAGTAATTGCCTCTGATAATTATGATTTCCACACATTAATTCAATGAATTCATTATATTTACATCAAAAAATATGCAAAGTGGCAAAAAAAATACATATTTAAGAAATTATCTCAGCATATTCATGAAGAAATAACAATAGCTGTCATATTCATAGCTAATAATGATCAGACGTTTATATTTCTCAGCAAATAGTCCATTCTGACTGCAGAAATGGATGATCTGAAAACATTACCTTAGCTTTTCTGCATTTACCTTTAAGTGTCAAATCAACCGTTTGGTTGAGCATGTTTTTGAAAAATTATTCGAAACATACTAAAGTGTTTTAATGGCACCAAGTAACATAATTTTGTAAAGTTAGGGCTCTTACAGTGTAATATGTCAAAAAAAATTGCTTACCTTGCAAATTTTCACCAAGAACAGTTCACATGGCAGGAGTGATTTCTTTGTTTCTGACATCCATGTTTGAGGAAGTGTTGTAACAAGTGCTGTTGATTGACACTCTGACATCTAGTGGATTTTTTTGGCATAACATACCTCAACCAGATGGTAGAGATGGCTCAATCAGCTTGAGTTAAGTTAGGTACTCCTCTCAGTGAAATATAGTGACTTAAAATGTGCTCTACCATTTGGTCGAGCAGGCAGTTAAACAGAATTTTAATTTTTGGGTGAACTAACCCTTTAAATGCTTGATCAAAATCAACAGCAAATTTACAAAAGGTCTTTTCACAAAATATTCTGTTAAAATCTTTAATAAAAAATGCATTTTTCCCATGAACTTTTGGAAAATCACAAAAAATAAGCTGTGTTTAACACAGGGTTATGACACTTACACGTTTTATCTAGCAAGATAATCTTTACAAGTTAACACAACATTAATACATTTTGAAGCCTAAATAAAGTCGTCAGATATAAAAAGCTAACAGCTATAAACGGACTACAGCACACCATGGTCGCGGATCAATGTCACCACCACAAAGCTTCCTCAAACTTTATTTAAAAAACAACTTTATTTAAAAACATGCTCGCTGTGTATGAATACTTAACCACTTTTTCATGAGAAATGCTGTCCAAATGTCCTGTTTGTCATGATGACGTATAAAGTCCCCGCCAAAGGTAGTCCCTTTTAGCAACTTGTTAGCAACCGCCGTTTTTAAGACAAAATAAAGGTTTAAAAAAAATCACATGTGGGTTATAACTGGTGTGTTTTATGTCATAGATCAAGACGTGAAAATATTTAGAGGCTTTGTTAACCACAGACCTTGTTTCATGCGATTTAGTAAAAACCCATTCAAAAAACCTATATGGTGCATCCCAATTTGCGTACTTATGCACTATTCTATGATGTTTTTAAGTATAAATAGTGCAAGTAGTGCGTTCACACTGAAAATTCCAAAAAGAAAAAGTACACTTAAATACCCGGATGATGCACTAAATTAATGGAAAAAACGAAGTGTGGAATGTTGGACACTTCATGCACTCAACTGCCGCAGCTTTAAAGGTGCTAAAGAGGATGTTTTGTTTTATACATTTTTGCAATATTACTTGAAACTGTCTTTACTAACTGATAAAAGACTATTTATTAGGTGCACTGAAAGGAATAATATTAATATACATCATCTGTGCACGAGGTAGGGCCTTAAAAACATCAGCCAATCGCGTAAACGATTGGCCCTCTGGCTTGTCAATCACTGCCGTGACGTTCCTTGTGAGAGACGAGCGCGGCTGCGCGCTCCAGTAACTTTCCACACTCCACAGGCGCCGCATGCAATGTTTTTGTCAGGAGACCTGAGTCTCCTTGTGAGTTACCTGCGGTGAGTCCGACATAATGAATCCAAAAAACACAACACAGCGAATGCCGGTGGTAAACACTCGTGTTCAAATACTCGTGCACGCGTTTTGGGAGGCGTTCCTTTGAAGTGAGCTGTGAAGGAGGGGGGCTGTTCTTACGCATGCGCTCATTTCAAAAACTCAGTAACAGTCTTTGGATTCTCAGTCGACGAAAAAATCCTCTCTATCACCTTTAATTACGTAATGGATAATAAAATAATAAAATAACATTATACAATTCACGTACTACATGGATGAGTACATAGTGTGTAAGTGCATAGTGTATAGTGTGTCGTTTGGGACGCAACTATAGACTTTAGAGCGATGGAACCGGAAGTCCTAAAATGCTAACTCGCTTCTGGGTTTTGCCTACAATAACAGGTGATCTCTGAGGTACTCTAATGATAGTGGCTCCCTGATGACCACATATTATAGGCCTACAATATCCAGGGTGGGATGTCTGGTAAAGCCCAATAGATGATGTTTACAATCTTTAATACACTCTTAAAAATAAAGATTCTTTATTTAAAAAAAAAAAAAAAAACATTTTTTAATTCCTGAAATCTTTCCATTCTACAAAAGGTTCTTTATAGTGGACAAAGGTTCTTTAGATTATTAAAATGTTCTTTACACTGAAAAAAATCAAATTGGTTCTTTTAAGAACTGTTCACTGTAGGGTTCTTTGGAGTAGGGTTTGGGTTAAACAATTTCAAAAGAACTCGAGTAAAAATTCCCCAAAGTAACAAATAACATTTAAGTATAGTCATGAAGTACCATTAACAGTTGTCCATTAAAGTGCCTGGTGTGTCTCTTTGGCTCCACCTAATGGTTACAGCTGTTTTTTTGTTTTTTCAAACACCGGAAAGAATTCAGATAGGAGGATATTACGTCACTGACCAAATCCCCTTGAAGACCTCGAAAATGGCCGTCAAAGCAAAGAGATTTTAATCTACTGTCGAAATAACGTGAGACCTGATTTTTTATTAAAAATACGAATTCAACTTTATATTTATTAACCACATAATTTAAGTAATTATTGCACGTCTCAGTGTTCTGTTTGTAATACATAGACCGAACCTGTGAATTGAGGCTCGCGCTCTACCGGATCGAGCATTTTCGAAATAAGAGCCCTTTGTTTTGCATGTCAAAATTACAAACATTCGTCTCTGCATTTATCCCGCAACTAATGCATTTAGCTATTTTTAATGCATATTTACAACTAGAATTATTGGGTGCATTCTAATATTTTGAGTAGCCTTTTAACAATGATAGTTTGTCATCAAGCTCGTTATTTTAGCCAACTTTTGAGTAATGGGCGGGAACTTTTATTTTCCTTAAATGATGTCAAATCTGAACAATCGCTAATTTTATATAGCGTTATAGGTTATTTTATATATGCACATGTTCTTTATTTTTTACATGCATGTCTGTTTCATTTAAACAGGTTTTTGGGTGTGGTTTAAACCATTATAAATTTCCGTGAGGTAAGTGAATTATTTTTAGTTTTATTTATTGTTTACAAAACTGTTGCATATAAAATATTGCATAATTGGTCTATAGTTCAAGTTCACCCAGAATTATTTAATCATTTATTCACCCTTATGTTGTTCCAAACCTATATTACGTTACTTGGCAGAATTCACCACTTTTATTATATGGTAGAAAGATGCAATGCAAGTGAATAATGACAGAATTTCTTTAAGAAGTTTATAAGAATATTATAAGATGCTCTTGACTTTGCAGATTGGCACTCCTACACGTCATGCCACATATCACTCACAGTGAATTTCTTCTGGAGCAGCTGAAGAGGCAACGTGAGAGAAGCTTTCTGTGTGACTGCACAGTAGCAATAGGTCAGGCTCAATTTCAAGCACACCACAATGTTCTGGCAGCCTTTAGTGAGTATTTCTCCACACAGTGTATTGATGCCGGAAGAGAGGATGCCACCATAACTTTGGACCCAGAGTTGGTGAGCGGTGCTGTGTTTGAAAAACTACTGACATATATTTACACCGGGGAATTGAATATGGACGGGTGAGTTCATGGGAATCTATAAGTTCACCTTCGTATACACTGTGTTCCAAATTATTATGCAAGTGACATATCAGTAGGATTTCAGTTTAATTTTAAAACTTTAATTTTAGTTTACAAAATAATTTGCCAGGTCTACTTAGGTAAATGGACTGTAAATGTTTCTCTTTGTAAGGTTTGGTTAGTGGTGGCTAAAATGCAGTTTTACACATAACTGCCAGCCTGCATGGAGATCTTCTTGAGACTCCAGAGACACCAGCAGCTTCAAATACCTGTTTGCTGCTCAACACTGGCTTTTTTATAGCTGCCCTTTTAATACAATTAATTTTTTGACAGGAACTTTCCTTAATAAGCCTTTATCTGACCGAGTTCTGCTGTGCTCTAAATCACTCACAAATCTTATGATACTTCAATAATCTGCATTCAGTTTCACACAATATTAGTTGTTTTAATGTCTTTTGCACAACATTGCACCATTTCATGCTTTTCTTCTTCAGAAAGATCTTTCTTCCTCCCCATATTGCATGAGAACTGTGACTTGCTTAATAATGTGAAATAACCTCTAAGTAGGGTTTCCATTTACCTAAGTAGACCTGGCAAATTATTTTGTCTGAGATTGATACCAGTTATCTAAAAAGACATGCATAAATAAACAAACAAACACTTTCTTAGAAAAACTGAAATCTGAATGTTTATTGTACTGAAATCCTACTGATATGTCACTCGCATAATAATTTGGAACACAGTGTATGTATAGTCTTCCTACTGACATACCTTCATACATGACTCTTTTTTTTTAAATAAATAAATATAATATAATATATTTTAGCATTCATTTTTTTCAGTAGTAATTATGAATGTTAAATATTAAAGGTACAATTTTATATATATTTTTTACTGCGCTATAAAAAATATATTGGCTAAATATTTTGTACATTAAAACTATGTATGTCTATCTATGTCTATTTAAAAAAATTCTAGGACTTTTTAAAATGACTTTCCATGACTTATACACACAAACACATATGTATAATTATTATGCAAGTTGATATTCTGTTTTTTTTTTTCTTTTCTTTTTTCCAAGCACATTTTACCAATTCCAAACCACATCAATCTTAATAACTACTCTTAATTTTGTAATTAATCATTTATAAGTGATGTATAATTGTTCTTGAAGGCTGGAAGTGAAAAATGCCTTGTATTCAGGTGTACATAATTATCAGGCAGGCTTTCTTTTACAGAAAAAATGAGCCACAAAAGAGATTTAACTCGGACTGAAAAGTCAAAAATTACTAAATGCCCATTAGAAGAATGCAAATGCATTACTAGAAATAGCAAACTCAAGGCATGACCATTGGGCAGCAAAATGCTCAGTGGGTCAACAGGGTCAAACATAAACAGGTGGAGAAGAAAAGACACATGTTAAGTGCAAAAGAATTAAGATGAAGAATTAAGTGTGAAACCATCAGGAACCTTTTAGTCTCCAGTGCCATCATTTTCCAGAACTCCAACCTACCTGGAGTCTCTCAGATATTTAAGTTAGGTAAACAATCCTAAAAAATTACCCACACTTAATAAGAATCACATGCTGAAGTGTGATTAAAATACATGAAGATTGATGTTTTGAAGGCTTTAAAGACAGATTGAGAGTGACTCTTGAAGGACCAGCATCACATCCTCTTGTACCACTGTTTAAGAATTTATCTTCCAGAATAGCAAGTTTCTCTATCATGAAAAGTCCATCTTGCAGAGACTCATTTTATCTGTAAACGAAAACCTACTAAATAATTATCCTGAATATAAGGCGTTTTTCCAGTCTTCCAGCCTTCATGAACAATTATATATGCAACTTGCTTAATAATTATGCAGGCATTTTATATATATATTAAAGAGAGAGAGATTGACGAAAGTTCCTGTGCTTTGTCGTCCACAGGGAAGAAATTGAAAGTGTTCAGAAAGCTGCATCTTATCTTGGTATGCCCGAGGTTGTGGCTCGCTGTACCCTATCCCAAGATGATCTGAAAGCTGGTGGCTCACCCGCAAGACAAATGTATGAAGATCCAAATTCCCCCCTGAGCCCAGATGACTATGAACCTTTAGAACCGATCTCAGAGGTGGAGGAACGGATGTTGTTAAGGGGAGAGAAAGAAGATGGGTCTCAGGATGATCCCGCCTCTATGGATGAAGCCCAGTCATCCAGTGAACAAACTCCGCAGAGAATGGGCAAGAGAGGGAGGAAACCCAAAACCAGGTTGTATGAGGATGATGTTGAGAGGGAGTCCATCGCTGCTCAAAGAGGCAGAGGAAGAGGCCGGGGGAGACCGAGAGGTCGCCCACGGGTGAGGCCATTGACTTTCGATTCAACTGATCAATCACCAGCGCAGCAAACCATGAATCCAAATAGCAGCTCTGTAGGGAGAGGATCCGGAAGACCGAGAGGTCGCCCACGGATTAGGCCTTTGTCCACTGATAGAGATGATTCTGGTAATGTTGAGGACGATTCTGTAGCAACCAAGGATCAAGAAGGGGAGAACTCTGCCCGCAAAAGAGGACGTCCACGAATTAGACCCCTATCATCTGAAGCAGAAGGAGATAAAGGAGAAGAAGAACAAGGAGACGCCCAAGAAACAGAGGTTGTTGAAGATGATGCTGTGAACGCTGGTGAGGAAGATGACGGTAACGCAAAGACTGATACAGAGAACCCAGGTGAAACTACTACTTCCAAACGAGGGAGAGGAAGACCACGGACTAAGCCGTTATCCACTGACAACCAAACTACGAATGCTGAGACTGCAACTCCAAACACAGAAGATGGCTCAGAAACTGGAAAAACAAAAGAGAACGAAGGGACCGGCCGTAAAAGAGGAAGACCTCGTTCTAAGCCCCTTTCTTCTGAGGCGCCCGAATCTTCAAATCCAATAGATAAGCCTGAGAACAGTGGAGAAGAAGCTGGTGAAGAAACAATCCAAGACTCTGAGAGACACACTGAAGAAGGCTCATCTCAAGGCGCAGAAGATTCAGAGTCCAGTGCTGCGAAGAGGGTCCGCACCAGCACCAGAAAGAGAAGCTTGAGTAGAAAGCTGAAAGAAAGCCAAGCTAGTAATGAGGAAGAGGAAGACGAAGAGGATGATGAATTTGGCAATGACAACGAGGACTGGGCGGGGGAAGAGGAAGTGAAACCTTTGCAGGACAAACACAGGCCTATTTGTAATATCTGCGGGAACCTCTTCTCTGAGATGAGCAGTCTGCGCAGACACATGCGCATACACAAGGGCCTCAAACCCTATCAGTGCCAGCTCTGTACCCGCTCCTTCAGACAGGGCAACCAGCTGAAGACGCATATGCGCATACACACAGGTATGTTTCTCACATGAAGAAGTTACGCTGCATTAATATACTTATTCACTCGGATTAATTCATAGTCTTGATGACAAAAATGTGCTATATTAGTATGATATTATAATTTTTGTTAATTAAAACAAAACTGTTTAAAAGTTAGAGTTCAGTAAGATTTGTTTTGAATTTTTTTTTTTGACTGTTTTTGTCTCTTGTGCTCACCAAGGCTGCATTTATTTGATCAAAAATACAGTAAAAACAGTAATATTGTTTAATAACAGTAATCATATATTTTAAAATGTATTTTATTTCTGTGATGGCAAAACTGAATTTTCAGCATCATTACTCCAGTCTTCAGTGTCACATGATCCTTCAGAAATCATTCTAATATGCTGATTTGCTGCACAAGAAACATTTCTTATTATTATCAATGTTGAAAGCAGTTGTGCTGCTTAATATTTTTGTGGAAACCATGATGCATTTTTTCATGATACTTTTTGATAAATAGAATGTAAAAAAAAAAAAAAAAAAAAAGTTTATTTGAAATGGAAATATTTTTGTGATATTATAATCATATTTACTGTCACTTTTGATCAATTTTATGCATCCATGCTTAATAAAATTCTTCAAAAAAAACAAACAAATAACTTAACTTTGTTTATAGGTTTATGTGGAGTGATGCATGTTCTGTGCTGTTTTCAGGAGAGAAGCCCTTCAGTTGTACGTCTTGCGAAGCACGTTTTGCTCAGAAGTGTCAGCTGGTGTATCATTGCCGCATGCATCACGGAGAAGAAAAGCCGCATAAATGTGATTTCTGCGGAGCGGCTTTTGCCACATCTAGCAATTTGAAAATTCACATAAGGTATGTGTAGAACAATTCCAGGTCATTTTCATTGATAAAATTACACATGAAAATGATTGTGAGTTGTATTGCTCCCAAAAGGACACTGATTGAAATCCGGTCTGCTTCCTGAACCAGGTTCTTCCTCTCTCCAAAAACTGCTATTCCATAAACAAAAATTAAAATTGGAGATAGAATGCTAACTTAATTGGATAACAGTTCTTTTAATATTGGATTTAATATTAATATTATTAACCTATAAATAATATTATTATAATTAGAGATACAACACTAATTGATTTGACAGATATTTTTTTAGAGATAGAAGCTTAATTGGTTCTTTAATCTTGGGTTGCATATTAATTAAAAATGAATATAGATCAAGTAACTTCTTTAATGCTGGATTTTTATTATACCAATAATAAAGATGATGATGATGATGATAATAATAGTTATGGCAGGGTCAAGGCAAAGAGAGGAGAGATGGATCTTGATGCAGCACTAAATTTTTATTATTAACCAAAACGACAAAGTCAATCCAACAAGGAACAAAACGTACAAAAATGTAACAGCTACGTGCACATGCATAGACAATACTGGACAAAGGACAGAACCAGACTGACCGCTTACATACACAAGACAAAAGCTGCGTTTAATTCCACTTTTAGACATACATTTGCAAACTTCCCTAAACACTTGCCCTCAGAGGAATCCCCGTCGTGCGTTCAACTTCAAGTGGGTGATGGAAGTTTTTTTGGACAGACCCTCAATGACTCAATTTTGACTGAGGGATTTTGTACACTTCAGGCTGATTCATAGACCACAGTGCAACACGACTGTGACCTCAACAGATCGCTCTTAATTTACCCCCACCCCACACAACTCTAGTGTATGATATTGGATCTGACTGTTTTTACACAAGTATAGTTTATCATTTTCGTGTCTTTTTTTATATATATATATATATATATATATATATATATATATATATATATATATATATATATATATATATATATATATATATATATATATATATATATAAAATTTTCTCCAACAGCCCAAGCATACATATAGGCCTATAGAATGGTATGTAAAAAACAAATTCATAAGAAAATTAATTTAAATAATAAATCAGCTCCATAGTGGATTCTGAGTGATCAAGGGCTTAGGGCGTTCTGCCAGTATTGGGCACTCATGCAACGTTAGCAATGACGTACGTCCAAGTGAACGAGATTGAGTAAAGTTAGCAAGGGAAGGGCATTAAAAAAAAGTGGACATGGGGTCGTTTACATGACAAGTTTTCAACTAAAAACTGCAAAAACGTGAATTTGTGAAAATGGTGACGTCATGCACATGCGTATTCAGTGTTCAGTCTATAGGTGCGTAGTAGGGCTGACCGATATATCGCATGCGATTGTCACGCGCATTTCATCAGTAAAGCCGGTTCCTGCTTTCGGGAATCACCTGCTTTCAAATGGAGCGGCATTTAATAGACAGAGCTGTTGTTCACTGACAAGCCACGCAATATCGCGTTCATTATCGAAGGTGATTCATCTGCGATATGAACGCGATATTGCGTAGCTTGTCAGTGATCTACGGCTCTGTCTATTAAATGCCGCTCCATTTGAAAGCAGGTGATGGCGATTTAGCGGTAATCAGGGAACCGGCTTTACTGACGAAATGTGCGTGACAATCGCATGCGATATATCGGTCAGCCCTAGTGCGTAGTGTTTCTTTACAAAGTAACATCGCCCACTACTGGCCTGACGGCATAATACAATGTTTTTAGTCGTTTCTTACCCATTTTGGACACTTAAACAAATTAGTATCATATTGGTCGATACGTTTCCATCAACTTCTTTATTTCCTGTTTGCTCTCAGAAAACACAGTGGTGAGAAGCCGTATGAATGTGGAGAATGTGGGAAGCGCTTCACACAGGCCAGCACTCTAATGTACCACAAGCGACGACACACGGGAGAGAAACCGTACATCTGCGACACCTGCGGCATGGCCTTCGCTGTGTCCAGCTCTCTCATCGCTCACACCAGGAAACACACCGGTGGGTTTGTAATGCATTCACAAAACCTGTCAAAAGCTTCTGGAGTGATTTGCTAACATGTTGATGCTACTGGGAGCTTGTTTAATAATTTATTTTATTTATTTTTTTTAAGGTGTGACTCCATATATATGCTTGGATTGTGGAAAACCTTGCATAACTGCTGGTGAACTTCGAAAACATATGGACATCCACAACGGTAAATTTAGCTGATGAATGAAAGCAAGTTGAGCATTTTCAAAATGGAAACCTTGTATGTCCAAATATGAATTTGTCTGTCCTTTTTGCCTTTAGGATCGAGAAAAGTGAGGTGTAACATGTGTGGGAACATGTTTGCGGATGTATATAGCTTGAAGAAACACAGTATTTTGAAGCATAACTGTGCGTATTATTTTAATGTTTTTCTTGTTTAATCTTATATTATTGCTAAATTGATCTATCCGTCCATTCATCTAATTTAATCTATTTTAAAACGCACTTTTCAGTTCTTCCGGAGCAAGAGCAGGCGCAGACGCAGACTTTGAAAACCGACCCGACGCAGTGTCCTCTCAACATCCCCATTGACCACCAGGGTCTGATTGCACGCGTACGCTCTGCCCTTGTCGATTCCCAAGACCATGAAATTCAGATGGAGTCCTCGTTGCCAATTTTGCCCCCCGAAGCCCAGCTCATTATCCAACAGTCGGCAGAGCCGCAGATGATCATACAGCACGCAGACGGCACAGAGCCCTCCATGATCTTCCAGCACGCAGAGTCATCCGAAGCGCCAGTTCTCATTCAACACGGAGAGTCTGGCGAGCAAGTCAGCTATGTTGTGGAACAGTACGAAATCCCAGCGACTGCTGAGATGGAGCACACGCAGATTGTCATCGTTCAGACCATTGATTAAACTACCAGGTTTTACTTCCATTTTAAGTGTATTTTCTCCATAAAGTGAAGACTGAAGGTAGGATCAGTCATGCCGGTGTGGAACAACTTGTTTTCTAATCATCTGAATGACAAACTCTTAGCAGATATCAGTTAAACAAAGCTATTGTGTGTGTGTGTGAGACTTTTTTTTTTTTTTTTTTTTTTAAATCTGCAGAATCTGGATCTTTAAAGGCATAAAGTATTTTCTGAAATGAAGGGAAAGCCAAACTTAGCTTTAGCTGTAATATAAAATGCTGTGCTTAGAAAAAGCATTTTGGTTCATATGTTTAAAAAGACTTTTCTATTTAATTGAAAAGGACAGTTCGGCTTGGTCATTCTGATGTTTTGAACTATGCGTTTGTCTTTTAGAAGTATGACATGTAAATACCTATAATATATGACCCGGTCTCTGAACAATTTCATTTATGATGTGAAATAATTTGGATCCTCTAACAAACTGGGCAACTTTTATAATAAATCATCTCACGTCTGAATATGTTTTGTTGTTGTTGTTGTTGATATATATTTTTGAGTAATGCCTTCATAAAATTCATCTGGTCAAGACAACAGACATGTTTCCTTCAATATTATTATACAGTAGTTTCTATATAAGGGTGATTCTTCAATGAGTTTAAAGAGGGGAAAAAAGACAAAACTTACATTGTAGTTTCACAGGATAGATTAAGTCTTTTTATTGTGTCTCTTTATTTACAATTGCTTAATTTTTACATTTTACAATTTTTTTTTTGTAGTTTTTAGTTTTTTTTATTAGGATATTACATAACAGTATTTGCTAATTTTTATTTTGAAGCATTTCTTTTTATTTATATACACTAATATAGTGTAAAATATGACTATTTATTATTATTAATATAGGTTGAATATTTTTTTAGGAGCCTTTCCCCAAAAGGTGAGCATTGTCTTTTGTTTTTTCTAGATTTTAAGTAGTCAAAAATGAAAAGTCATATATTTTGACTACATGTGCAGTGCATTCATAAAGAAAATAATCAGTGAACATAGATTCAACAGGCATATTTCACTTATTCTAAGTGACTTATAATATTTGTTGTTTCTTTAACCACATTTTTCCACACATTTGTTTTTATTATTGCAAAATAGCAGACGACCTGAAGATGTCGCCATTGCGCAGATGCGTTCCATGTTGACAGCGACTTCAGCGTTTCTATAGCAACTGTAAGCGTTAAACATGGTGGACTTAATGAATCGATATTTATCTGTATGTGCTGAAGTTCAGCAGCCCCCAAATACCTGTGTTTTGGCAGTTTTGGAAGACAGCAGGTTGGTTTGAAAAAAATAGTTATTTTTTATTTTAGTTTGTCATTTTGCCTGTTTTCCATTCCTTTATGTTGGATTTTGTTTTATTCAGCGATGGCTCACTCAAACTAACAGGTAATGATCAACTGAAGCATGGAGACAGATTGACAGATGACGATGTGCTGGTCTTGTCAAAAACTCTCGTGGGAAATTCGGCTATAAAGGGTACATATTAACTTGTCCTACCAGAACACTTTCGGGTTAGACATGCAAATCATAAACCACTGCAAAAATTACAAGTTTATTGTAACCTATACCTGATTATGTGGTGTCCCCCATAAATGAAATTGCAGGTTTAGCTCTTAGATACAACTGTATCACAGATAAAGGAGCTGTTTATGTTGCACACCTCATTCAGGTATGTTATATTATAGTTTTCTTAAAGACCAGTTGATTAAGTTTATATTTTCCAGCTAACTTGAAACCTTAAAGGAATATTGTCATTTTAACAGGAGAATGAGTCCCTTCAATCTCTTGATCTGATGTGTAATAACATTGAGGCAGATGGTGCAGAAGTGATAGCAAAAAGTTTGCATGTAAGTATGGCTAATTTGGATTTATAATTAATGTTACCATTTAGCAATAATTTATAGGCTACATAATTTCAGCACACTATAAAATTATACTGTGTAATTTAAAGGATTGGTTCACCCAAAAATTAAAATAATGTCATTTATCACTCACCCTCATGTCGTTTTACACCCGTAAGACCTTCGTTCATCTTCAGAACACAAATTAAGATATTTTTGATGAAATCCGATGGCTCAGTGATACGGAAGCCCTAAACGGCCATGGATTATTATTATTTTTTTCTATCTTGTTTTCTCGTGATCACGACTTATTTTCTCGTGATCTCGAGATAACAAAAGTTGTTTTGTCGTGATCACGACTTAATCTCTGCTCTACATTACACAAATGTGCCAACAGGTGGCAGTATATTACCAAATATAACTGGTGATGCGCTGTAAATATCCACTTTACTGTATTAGTTCATATTGGCCCAGATTGTACGAGTTTCGGACAGAGAGAGTTTTCGTTATCGCTTTATTTTGTGCAGTATTGTGTGCCTTAAGCGATTAACTTAACTGTTAAATGACTGATTATAATTATTTTGCTTGAAAGTGTATCTGTTATCGTTCTGACTAGTTGCATGACTCACCACAGTTTCACGACCGCAATAGTTCGGTGTGATACTAAACTTTTTGCTTATTAAAACTAATTTTGATGTCACTGTACTGTGTATTTTTAAGACGCTATTTTAATCATCGCAGTTTCAGTGTTCGTTTACCTAAATATGTCACTTAATGTAGCTATATTGATACGAAATAATGATTTATAGTCCATTTAATTCAGTGATAGCGTGTAACCTATTGTATTTTCTTTCTAGAAAACATTGTTTTAGCCTATATCAACTGGATTAAAGTTTTTTACAGTGTGTTTCAGAATCAATCATTGTAAAAAGAACTTTTATGTCGTGATCACGAGAAAACAACTTTTGTTATCTCGAGATCACGAGAAAACAAGATAGAAAAAAATAATAATCCATGGCAGTTTAGGGCTTCCGTACAGTGAGTCCTCTATTGCCAGCAAAGTCACTGAACCTCTCAAGATCCAGAAAAGGTACTAAAGACATGTTCATGTGAGTACAGTGGTTCAAACTTAATATTATAAACCACTGATTCAAAACAAAAGGTTTGTAAAGCTTCGACGCAGTGTTTTGAAATCAACCGTCACTAGATATTGTTGAAAAGTCATTATTTCATTTTTTTTGGCCCATAAAAAGTATTCTCGTCGCTTTATAATATTAAGTTTGAACCATTGTAGTCACATGAACTGATTTAAATATGATTTTAGTACCTCTTGAGAGGTTCAGTGACATTGCTGGCTATAGAGGCCTCACTGAGCCATCGGATTTCATCAAAAATATCTTAATTTGTGTTCTGAAGAAGAACGAAGGTCTTACGAGTGCAAAATGACATGAGGGTGAGTAATTAATGACATCATTTTCATTTTTGGGTGAACTAACCCTTTAAGCAATTTCAGCTATGAGATTCAACTTGATTTTTAAGTCAGGTTAATATAATTTGAACTGAAATAACTTGAAAACCAAGAGGGATTATTAAATATATATATATATTTAAGAATTTTTAAGAATTTTTTTTTTTTTTACAGTGAATGTATTTTCTGTTAATTTCACAGAAAAATAAAAGTTTGAAGTCACTCAGAATGACGGGAAATAAGATTGGAAATAAAGGTGGCATGCAGCTGGCTGCCATGTTGCAGACTAACTCTACTTTAGAAGAAGTTGATGTCTCAGACTGTGATCTGGTAAATTTTTCCAAACACAAATATATAATCTCAAAATAAATGTCATTTGTATTTACATTAAAGTATTGTGTTTATACAGGCTACACAAAGTGTAATAGCATTTGCCATCGTCCTGAAGAACAACAAGGGAATCCGTGCCATTAATGTTAGTCGACCTCTTCTTTTCAGTCTTCAGGTATGTTTTCAGGAAAACTGTACTTCGATATACTCATTTTATGTTTAACATATTTGGTAAAAGTTTATTGTGTTGGTTAAAACAAGAGTAATCTTAACTTAAATGGCAGGAGGAAACAACAGTCCATATGGCACAGATGCTGGTGGTGAATAAGACACTGAGGGAGCTGCACATGGAAAGCATGACATGACTGATACTGGTGTGGAGAGGCTGTGTGAAGCTCTGAAGTTAAACGCCTCTCTACGCTACTTGGATCTTCGTTGGTAAATACTCATGCACACAATTCTCTAATTCATGATCTTAAAGGGATAGCGCTCCCAAAAAAACAACCTACCAAACAAAAAAATTCACTCTCATGTCATTCGAAATCTGTATGACTTCTTTTCTTCTGTAGAAAGCAAAGGTAGTTTTTGTAGGAGCTGTTTTTTCATGCCATCGAGCAAGAATTTAAAGGTGCTAAAGAGGATGTTTTGTTTTATACATTTTTGCAATATTACTTGAAACTGTCTTTACTAACTGATAAAAGACTATTTATTAGGTGCACTGAAAGGAATAATATTAATATACATCATCTGTGCACGAGGTAGGGCCTTAAAAACATCAGCCAATCGCGTAAACGATTGGCCCTCTGGCTTGTCAATCACTGCCATTACGTTCCTTGTGAGAGACGAGCGCGGCTGCGCGCTCCAGTAACTTTCCACACTCCACAGGCGCCGCATGCAATGTTTTTGTCAGGAGACAGGAGAAACAACTGCAGATTATGAGTTACCTGCGGTGAGTCCGACATAATGAATCCACTAACACGATACAGCGAATGCCGGTGGTAAACACTCGTGTTCCAATACTCGTGCACGAGTTTTGGGAGGCGTTCCCTCGAAATTCTTACGCATGCGCTCATTTCAAAAACTCAGTAACAGTCTTTGGTTTCTCAGTCGACGAAAAGATCCTCTTTAGCATTTTTAATAATGACAAAAATTGTGTGGAATTGTATGATGCTTTTATTATGTTTTCTTACTGTCTTTCTTACCGTTTTCTTTATTATGTTTTCAGTAACACATTACAATAAGGTTCATTAGATAACATTAGTTAACATGAACTAATAATGAACTGCACTTATACAGCATTTATTAATCTTTGTTAATGTTAATTTCAACATTTACTAATACATTTTTAAAATCTTGTTAACATTAGTTAATGCACTGTTTGTTTGTTTTTTACAGTAACAGAATTACACGGGATGGAGCCAAATGCTTATCAGAGGTTTTGAAGCAAAATCGCTCTTTGGAGATTCTAGATCTTTCTTTCAATCGCATTGAAGATGATGGTGCGGTGTATCTAAGTGAAGCTATCAAGCTGCCACACAGCAAACTTAAAGCGTTAGTGTTCTCCTATTCATAAAACAATGCTATTATCTATCTAAAATCTCAAGTTTACACATGACACTATTTCTATTCTTCATGCTGTCCAACTTTTGGCTCCTAGATTGTCTGTTACAAGCAACAACATTGGAAAAGATGGTCTTATGTCCCTCAACGAGGCAATGAGAGCGAATTCCTGTCTCACGCACGTTTACATCTGGGGGAACAAACTTGAGGAGCCAGTCTGCATGGTGAGATTCCACAGAATTTCCCATTACGAAATAGTGTTCAGCATTTAAATGTCTTGCTGTTCTCTCTGCATGTTTAATCAGGCTTTCTCTCGGCTGATAAGCAGCGGACGGCTGTTGGAGGAGCACACAGATGTTTCTCCCTATGAGGTGGACGGTCATGTTTTCTTGGCAGAAGCGTCTCATGGTTTACGCAGACATTACTATTGGACATCCAGATATGGGGCGTATGGAGACTCGAGTAATTCAGCTCTGGCCCTGATGGCATCAGATTCATTGGCTCTGCAGATCTACCCAAACTCACATTCATGATACGATTCAAGATTTTCGGTTTTGTCTAAAAGTGTATGTTGCTGCTTCAGAGTAAAACACATTTAGATTAAACTTAAAGGGATAGTTCACCCAAAAATGAAAATTCTGTCATCATTTACTCATCTATAAGTGGTTCAAAACCAGTATGAGTTTCTTTTTTCTGTTGAACGCAAAAAGAGTTATTTTAAAGAATGTTGGTAACAGGTATTTTTTTTCCTACTATGGAAGTCAATGACTATCCTCAACTGTTTGGTTACCAACATTGGTTACTTTTGTGTTCAACAGTAGAAAGAAACTCATACAGGTTTTGAACAACTTGAGGGTAAGTGATGACAAAATGTTCATTTTTGGGTGAACTATCCCCTTAATTGTGACTTTTTGTTTTGTTGTTTTTGTCAGTAGTTGGCAGGTGAACAATTAATCACATGGCTAGTGTTTGAGATAACAGCCTACATCTTTGTGTCCATGTGTCCAGTGTTTGGAAATGTCACAGGCTGCCATGATGTTTGCGAAAAACACGTCATTTATGTAAATGATTTGCTCTGACACTTAGTCTTCGCTGTATTGGGTGTCACATGCAAATTTTCCACAGTTTTTTCAGGACAGATAAAAGCCAGAGAGATTTTGTTGACTTAGCAAGTTCAGTCTAAAACAATCTTTTTGTTTTATTTTATGTAAATGAGAAAGGACACAAATAAATATATCAATGATTCAAGTTTCATTAAAAACTGTCATTTCAAATACATAGTGCAAACAATCAACACTTAACTATTCCTTTAACTCTATAGTAATGAGTTCAATTTTAATTTTCAATGCTTTTTTAATATGATCATTTGTGATATAAATAATCTAGAAATACATCAAATAAAAAATGGGTAAAAAAAAAAAAAAAAAAATAGTTGAATGCCTTTCAATCAACACCTCATTTTCAGTAACATCTTGATTTGCAACTTCAGTTATTTGGAAAACCCTAATAGCCTAAGTGACTGAAATGCTTCTCTTTAACCTGCTGCCTTGGGTGTGGGCGTGGCCAGTCTGTCACATTCCAGGATGATGTTTTTCTTGCTAAGAACTTTTTCCAGCTTCTCCCTCTCAGCTGAAGTCAGCGCCCAATGCTGCAGAGACAGACGGGTGAGGGAGGAGAGATGCGGAAGGGCCTCCAACAATGCAGGCATCCAGGGGGATACGGAGAGAAATGCGGAAGGACGCAGACTGACATCCAGCTCCTCCAGTCCCTTTAGACCAGCAGCCTTCCCAAAAAGAGATGTCCAACCACCATCTCCGACACTGCCATTGTAGGACAAATCCAGCCGCTTCAGCTGGGATAGTACTCCACGCTGGCAAGCAGATTCTGCAAGATCACAACAGTTTGCAAAAATGTTCATATATTACACTACACGACAAATTTCCTAATTGATTAGTTCAGTTAAGTAGCTTTTATAAATATTCCTTTGAAAAAACATTACTGGTGTGCATCTTGAAACAAAACAATGGCACTGATATTTTAAGATATGTAAGTGCAAGTTGCTTTTTAGTTAAAACAACTCAAACACACATTTTAGTCTGGGACTAAGCTTAAAGGGATAGTTCACCCAAAAATGAAAATTAGATTTTTATCTGCTTACCCCCAGGGCATCCAAGATGTAGGTGACTTTGCTTCCTCAGTAGAACACAAATGATGATTTTTAACTGCAACCGTTGCGGTCTGTCAGTCTTATAATGCATGTCAATGGGAACTCCATGTATAAGAGTCAAAAAAAGATATATATGCACAGACAAATCCAAATGAAACCGATGTAAATGTGTCATCACGAGCCGCAGAGTTTAATTTGGATTTGTCTGTGCATGTTTTTTTTTACTCTTATAGATGGCGTTCCCATTGCCATGCATTATACGACTGACAGACTGCTGCTTGGATGCCCTGGGGGTAAGCAGATAAACATCAAATTTTCATTTTTGGGTGAACTATCCCTTTAAACCTTGTCTATGAAACCAGGGCTATGTGTTCTAAAATCGGCTTAAATATCAAAAATGATTGGAGGATATCAAAAATGTTATAATTGAATGCTCTTTGACCAAAACTGACCTAGATGTAGCAAATCTTCAGTGGTTAAATTACAGCTACTCAGTCTGAGTTCCTGTAGTTTGCAATCAGACTGCAAAGGCTCCAGAAATTGCCTCAGATTTTCCCCCACACACTTGTTCCACGATAAGTTTAGACTTTCAAGCTGTTGTAGCTTCTGCATTGCGGTAGCTGTGAGGAATCCCAGAAACATACATGCATATTTTTATCATTTAAAACAAAAAAGTTCAATGTTTTCTGAATTTGTATTGGTTTCATACCAAGAGCATGGCATGCTGGTGTGCTCAAAGCACAGTTGTTTAGTGGAAGTTTGGTTATCTGAGAAAGAGGGAGGGTTTGCAGAAGATTCTGGAGTGTATCTCCAACACTTTTATTGGACGACAAATCCAGCTCTCTGAGCTCTTTGAGAGATGGAGCTACCTGGACTGGGAAAGCAAGTTCAAAAGAGAATACAAACATAGTTCACATAACTTTAAATCAACAGTAGGTATGTTTCCATCCAACTTGCATGCAAAATTGGAATAGTCGCATTAAATATTTGCGAATGAAGCACAGGGTTTTTTTGTTTTGTTTTTGCGCAAAATATGTGTAGTAAAAATTAAAGTGGCTGCAGTCCGGGAAGCTGCAATAAACACTGTCATATTATCTTGCGTTCAGAGGCAGATGCATGATGTTAGGGAATGTAATCGTGAGACGCTTTTGGGAGGTAATTATACCAAAGTCCCTTTAAGACAAGTCATTTCACTCGGCGGCCATCTTTGAAACGCCTCTCGGGCATCCTGGGCATCATGCAATCTGTTTGAATGGGGAAACATCAAATTCTCCAAAACTGTTCGCCAACCTTACGATTAAATTTCATATTTGAAATCACCAATGAAATCTAACAACAACCGGCTCATAAATTTAGTTTCTAAACGCTCGAATCATGACAAAAAAAACTGTATTTTTCAGGCTGGATCAAGCTAATGCGCATGCGCAGACCTAAATGCGCGTCTCTTCGGAGGCGCGCGTCTGAAACCGGTGATACTAACGGCCGCTGAAGTGACGCGATGACTTTACCAGTCGGCGATTGGCTCTTATTTAGAAGGCGGGACTTATTCCGCCATATTGCGTGTTACACTTTCTCCCATTCAAAACAATACGAGTGACACGTCTTGTGTTATTCTATAGTCTTTGATTATACCCAATGCCATATCCTCTGTTGAGGCAACGTCGCACAAGTTTTTTGTTGCATATGGAGGGATTTATGCTGTGTTCACGCCAAATTGTAATTACAAGATTATAACGTGACTTTCTGCTCAGGAGCTGTTCACGTCCTCAGAATTATACGTTTCTATGGCAACACTATCAATGGCAATATGAATTTGCAACGGCCAGGTGGTACAGCGGTCACATGGTACAAAGTTAGAGCTCTCCAAAAGTTGTAATTACGAGTAGGGGAGAGTGGGGTAAAGTGGGACATTTTTTACATTTGCTCCCCTCTAAGCGAGCTAAAATGATATATCAGTAAAATGTATACCTTTCCCATTAATTCAGGATGTTTCCTAGCCATGGAAATGATCAGAATGTATTCAGGATGAAGATCCATGAAAATATGATTGTTTTTAAAAAAGTCATCTTGTGTCTCACTTTACCCCAGTTTAGGGGTAAACTGAGACAGACCACAAAAATCAAGGGGGTAAAGTGAACCAGCTGGGGGTAAACTGATCCACTTACTTTTTCCACTGTGAAACTACCATAACAACACTTGTTGTAACCGTTTGAATCCTGACAGCTAGTCTGACAACCACACATTCCAGAACTAATGTCGGACTAGTAACAAAATCATGGGGATTGGTCAATTAAGCACTTTTTTTCCTAAACACTTGAAAGTAACTTTGAACAAAATCAAATACAACATAATATAATTCAAAATATTTTAATTAACATTCAAATGACAGATAGAACCAGTTAGATTAGAACACAGTCTGGGGGTCAGAACACAGGACCCTTAGGGTGCGTTCACACTTGTCATGTTTGGTTCGATTAAAACAAACCCTGGTACAATTGCTCAGTTAGCGCGGTTCATTTGAACATATGTGAACGCTGCCTAAAAAGAAACTCTAAAAAGGATAGAATCCTCACACATGTTGGTTTTTCTTGTCATAGTCGCAAGTTTGCCCATCACAGGCATCAGATGCGCGTCTCGTTTGTGTGTGTAACGGATGGATTCCCGCCGCTATTTTGACTACTTTACACATTTTATGAGCTCTTCATGAGTTCCCAGCTGGTCAAAATACCATCACATGCAGGCTACGCACACACAAAAAGCGCATTTACCTCTGCACACAGCAATGTTTTGGATGTTTGTTAAAGGTACAATCTGTAATATTTTTTTCCGCTAGAGGTCGCTAGAAGCCTATTCAAAACAAAGGCGTAGTTTGATGGCTCCAAGTTTTAGAGCAGAAACTTGGGACATGTGGTCTCCATCTCAACGGACGGTGCAAAAGAATAGGGATTGGAGTCGGGAAGAACTCATGTTCATGGATGCGATTATTAACGTTACTGTAGTATGAAGCAGAGCAGGAGCGAGTGTTGTGGAGCTGAACGAGGAGCTGGAGCGATTGATCAACACACGCCTCACGAGCAGCGGGACTTTTATTATAACACAGTCACCGGCGCCGCTTCCGCTTTTCCAGTCATGAGTATGAAGTTTACGGGAGCTGTCCTTGTCGACAGAACCAGCGGCAGACGGTAAACAGTAATTATGTTCCATAAATAAGTAACACAATCCACCATAAAACGTGCAAGAAGTAAATAAGGAACAGCTTGAAGCAAGCTAGTGGTTTGCTGGACGCTAAACACTACTTCCGCATTTGTCCACGACACTGTTGTCATGTGGTTTCTACGTCAGTAAAGGCGGTAACAAAGGGTAACCAACGTCATTGACAGGCGACTGCACTGCCCCGTGTCACTGTTTAGAATGGGAATTTTCTCATGATTTACAAGGAGTTGAAAACATTAGAGATATTGTTAGTCATCAGCTGGACAAAATATATAACACTAGCCTAGTGGTTTTTGGATATTTTACTGCGAATATCTTACAGATTGTACCTTTAAGTTCCAATTCAAAATAGGCAATACATCATAAAATCTGACCAATCACGTTGTGAATGTATTGAACGTAATGAACTCAAGGTTCGGTATCTTTTGGTTTGGTGATAAAATTGCCAATCTGAACGCTAATTGGACCGGGACTAAATGTTTTTTTTTCTTCTTTGGTCCGGACCAAATAAACCAAACGAACCGAACTACAAGTGTGAAAGCACCCTTAGAGCCAGCTAGTGTCTGGAGGTCAGAGCAAAGCACAATCAGAACCAGCTAGAACAGCCTGGGACTCAGAACACAGGACTAGACCCACCTGTATTAGAACATCAGCCTACTGTTATACTCTACAACTAGGCCTACTCTACATTCCAGCCCTGAAGGTTACAGGGAAAGATGAGGAGATGCTCTCTCCATCTCTCCAGGCCTTTTAGGTTGAGGCAGCTTCTTTACCACATCACTTTTAGGAACATGTGCCACATCATTCTCCTCGAGGGGTGTTTTGCCCAGAGGTTGTCTTCCTGGTGTTTTGCCTAGGCATGATGGCTTTTCTACAATGTTTATGACATTAAAAATAAAACATATGTAATGTAATATTACATTAAAATATGTTTAAGACTAAATTTAACTTGTGCCTTATGTCTCACTTTACCCCAAAGCATTTGTCTCACTTTACCTCACCACTACATTTTAGAAAAAAATGATCACTCTTAGCAATTCAGGCTACTCTTCAGCTTGCATCATCACATGGTTTTATATGTTGATAGTTCATCAACATGTATGATATAAGTTTTTCTACCTGAATCAGTTTGCTTTGGCACAACAGTTGATTAAGTTGACCGCAAGAAAATTTACTTTTATATGCAAAAAATATATTTTTGTGAAAAAAACATGCTTAGCACAGCACCATGAGGTCCTCTCCTTCATGGCCAAGGGGAAATGTGAGGGGCTTGAAAACATAATTGTCACATAACCACAAATGTGTTCCTTTGTCGAGATACAGGGGGTGTCTCACATTACCCGATGTCTCACATTACCCCACTCTCCCCTACTACAAGGATGTGAATGCCTTTTTGCAAGTTGTAATCTCGTAATTACGGTAATTATGACATGGTGTGAATGCACCTTTATGCTGTAAATGTGTTTTTTATGTGGATTTTTAGAATTTTTGTTTATGTGCAGTTCTGCCACTGAATAAAAAATAAAAAATGTAATTGCGATTTTTTTTTAATCTCAAAATTCTAACTTTTTTTTCTCGTAATTGAGTTTACATCTCAAAAATGTGCGTGATATAAACTCGCAATTACGTGTTACGAAGTCAGAATTGTGAGATATAAACTTGCAATTCTGAGAAATAAAGTCAGAATTGCAAAATATAAACTCGCAATTTTAATTTTTTCTCCGAATTGCAACTTTATAACTTGCGATTGCGAATTTATCTCACAATTCTGAGGAAAAAAGTCAGAATTGCAATTGCGAGATTATATCCCACAATTCTGACTTTTTTTCTCTCAATTCTGTCGGAAAAGTCAGAATTGTGCGAAAAAATAGTTTTTATTTTATTTATTTTTTAAATTATCTTTTACTTTTTTTATTCCATGGCGGAAAGAAGCTTCCATACATCTTGTATTTTCCATACAGCGGTTTTTGTTGTTGTTTGTGATATCCCAAAATTCACATAAAAATAGCTGGATGAAAAAAAACATAGTTAGTGACAACTTGTCTTACCTAATGCCAACACATCCTCCTCTGTTAGACAGCACAGATGCATATCCAAACTTCTCAAGTGTGTGAGGAGAGCTAGGTTACTGGTCAGTGTGGCAAGACCTCCACCTGCTTCCTTATTACATGACAGATCGAAGTGCTCTACTGCAGGGATGAACCTGAGTGCCTGGCCTTTTAACATTTCACAAAACAAATTCATTGAATTATTCTCCAAAATTATAATTATTAAAATGGTTTTTCGGTTATCACTGAAATCTCAGTCTGCATTTGGAGCTTCCTGGCAGGTAATTTAAAGGGATAGTTCACCCAAAAACGAAAATTTGATGTTTATCTGCTTACCCCCAGCGCATCCAAGATGTAGGTGACTTTGTTTCTTCAGTAGAACACAAATGATGATTTTTAACTCCAGCCGTTGCCGTCTGTCAGTGGTATAATGTGGGTCAATGGGAACTTCTTTTATAAGAGTAAATAAAACATGCACAGACAAATCCAAATTAAACCCTGCGGCTCGTGACGACACATTGATGTCCTAAGACACGAAACGATCGGTTTGTGTGAGAAACCAAACAGCATTTATATCATTTTTTACCTCTAAAACACCACTATGTCCAACTGCGTTCAGCACTCGCTTAGTGAGGTCTGATCGCGCTCTGACAACAGAAGTGATGTCAAGCACTCATTGAAGTAAGCGCGAGACATTACTGCCGTTGTCAGAGCGCGATCAGACATCACTAAGCGAGTGCTGAACGGAGTTAAAAATCATCATTTTTGTTCTACTGAAGAAACAAAGTCAGCTACATCTTGGATGCCCTGGGGGTAAGCAGATAAACATAAAATTTTCATTTTTGGGTGAACTATCCCTTTAAATGTGTGCTAATGGTGTTGCAAATAGTTATGTTTGTCTGTCTTTGAAGGCTTTCTTCATCATCACTCTTACCCAGGACACTGAGACTGTCTTTATTGAGTCCACACATGCTCAGTTTTAGGGTCTTCAGCCGTGGAGTTGAACCTAAAGAGGAGGTGAGGTTCTCCATTCCCTTGATTGACAGCTTGTTATTGGACAGATCTAACTCCTCCAAACTAGACAACATGGGAAAAGCTTCACCTAAAGAAAAATGTCAAATGCTTTTAAAGGAAATTGATTAAATACCACGTTGTAAAACAATCATGGCTCATCTCATTATAGGCTTATTTTGAATTCCCAGTTTATAAGAAACCAAAAGCAGAGGTGAACATTAAAAAAAACTGTAGAACATTTTCAAGTGTCTATAGCACTGTATCAGAGTGTTTTCATTTTAATATCTGATGTTTTACTATACTTCTTTTCACAAACAAAATTTTGTTATTTCGAAGTAAAAAAAAAAATCAAGAAAACTGCCAACTGTTTAGGTTATTTCACTCTGAAATGAATAAATTATATTTTGCATAAAATAAATTCTATATTATATTTCATAAATCCAGATTTTTGCCATTGTGATATTAATTTCATGAAGCACATTTCCCCTAATTCTCAGAACTTTACTCAAGTACAAACATAAAGGGAATTTATAGAAATTATCAAAGTATGAATAATTTAGCTCAAGCGCAGGATTTCAGTACCTACTCCTCCACTGCCACAAAAAAAATATCAACGTCTTCGATGTCACATGAAATCTTAGCTTGGAATATTTAAAGGTTCTACTTTAATTACCAGCATTATATGAGGGTTATAAAAAGCATGCCTTACTCAGAGCTGTAATGTCTGTCTCAGAGAGCTGACAGTCCACCAGGCGGAGTTCTTTCAGTGTGCTTTCAGGTTGGAGGTGTTCTGTGAAGTGTCTGAAATTTCCTGCACCGACGCCAATATTCCAGGACAAATCTAGCACCTCTGTTAGAGGAATGCAGTCAAGAGCCTCACCTGGAATATCATTTTAGGAGAGGTTTGCCAATGGTTCAGAATTGTTTCAGCCTTAAATGTGACCAATTTCAAGATTTCAGCATGGAGTGTATATGATTTTGTAAAGAAAAGTCTCTATATTTGGTGTGTACATTTAGTTTTTTAGCTTATGTTTGTAGATTAAATGTTAATTTAGCATTTTTGTAAGGTCTTTTAAAGGGATAGTCCACCCAAAAATGGAAACACTCAATTTTACTCACCCTAATGTTGTTTCAAACCTGTATGACTTTCTTTCTTCTGTGGAACATAAAAGAAGATATTTTGAAAAATATTGGTAGCCAAAGATTTTCGGTTCTTATTGACTTCCATTGCATGGTCAAAAAATATAATGGAGGTCAATGGGAACCGAAACTCTTTGGTTACCAACATTTACCAACAAAATATCTTACACAGAATAAAGTCATACATGTTTGGAATTACATGAGTAAATTATGACAGATTTTTCATATTTGGGTGAACTATCGGGATGGATGGATGGGGAAACTGTTTCATTAAATTGTATATTATAATAAATGAATACTTAATATACCAAGAGCAGTAAGGTCTTGAGCTGTTAATCTGCAGTTACACAGCTTCAACACACTCAGCTTCCCTACATGCTGCAGATGGACAGTAAGTGCCTTCAGGGATCCTCCAATCAGATCATTCCAGGACAGGTCCATCACCTCCAGCTGAGCCAGAAATGGCAGTAAGGTGGCTGAGGTAACGTTAAAATGATAATTAGTGATCTAGGCACGTGTATGGTCTTCTTGTGTATGTTGTAGTAGGTGTGAAAATCATTATGTCACAACAACACCCACCTAGTTCAACCACATCTGTGGCTGTCAGGTCGCAGTGGCTCAGGCTCAGATTCTGACTGTGTGGGGTTTTCCCAAGCTTCTGAACAAATTGCTTCACCCGACCCCAGCCCACAACAGAGCTGGTCTCATCATCCGTGTTATTGATCTCTGAAGGAAAACAAGGAATTGTTCATCTATATTTACATTGTTACATTTTCTAAATGCATCTAATGCCCACCTTTCCCAGGGTCATTATTTTCTTTTCCTTCACTGGCCTCCGATTCCTTCATTTCAGGTATGCCGCTGTTTCTTTTGTCATTGCTCTCTGATGGCCGGAAGAGGCGGCCCATTGTTGGTTTCTTTCTCTCTGTGAAAGAGGCTTTCCTTCTGAGCTGGTTCATAATGAGATTCAGAGGAGATATTTTCTGAACATTCTCCTTCCCTTTGGTAGCCTCTGCAGTGTGATGACAAAAATGGATATGTAGTTCAATCCAAATGTATTATTTATTTGTGTTGCATAATTGCATAAATGGTGACTTTTGAGAAAATAATTTGTTAATCAAAAAACCAAAATAATTAAAAGATACTATATTTTTCATAAAGATTTTTTACACCATTAAATATATATATATATATATATATATATATATATATATATATATATATATATATATATATATATATATATATATATAGCATGTGCAGGATGATGATGATGCATCAGCCAATGTGTTATTATAGGAAAAATATAAACATTTGCTAATTTATTTGTTAAAGCACAAAACTGAAAATATAACAAGAGGGGTGAGTTGGCCTTCCGGGGTCCTCCATCTTTTCTATAAAATTCAATATATTCTCCATTTAACAATAATGGGATTGGGTTAATTCTGCATAATTTTTCAAGTAATATCAAAATGGTTTTTAAAAAAGGTCTCCGTGTGTGTGTGTGTGTGTGTATACGGGTCAATGATGTGATGGGTCATTTTTTGTCCAAAGGCCTTAATAATAATTAAAAAAATAGATATGACATCCAAAGTATGTAAGGTAATACACCTAGATCTCTCTTATCGAATCCAAAAGGTTTTAATTATATTTTGCTACATTTAAAGGTATTTTAAATATTCAAAAGGCCAATTCAGCCACTTCATTTGTGATTAAAATAACTTAAAATGTAATAAATGTATATTTTTTTTTATTCTGGCATGATTTTATAACATCATATATCAACATAGTGCAAAATGGTATTAAAATTAAGTGTAGAAGTCATTGTTTTGTTTTGAGAAAAAATGTACAGACAAAAATGAATTTCATTGATGTCATTCGGAGTAACCAATATAAAAGGACCATTTTGGATCAAGTCATGCGGTCAGTATCATGTGACAGGATGTGACATCATTCAGACGCCTGCAAAGGACCACATGGTCATGAAGCAAAGTAACTAACTCTCTCTTAACTATTTGAAAAATTCATGTTTTCACTTGCTCATACGCATGAAACATCAGGTCATTCGGTACAACCATTATAAAACATGGAAAATGCTGTAATATTTTAAAAACTTGTACTTAATATAAAATGTTTGATTGTTTTTTTTCTAGCTAGATATAAAGTTTACAAGCTAGCTAGCTAGTTATCAACCTGTTAGCATTATTATTTTTTTTATATCGTCATTCGGTATAACCAAAAGTGTCATTCGGTAAAACCAAAATTTTGGTTAAACCGAATGACTTTTTTGGTGACAAATTATGTCCATCTTGTAAAAATGACAAAAGCAGTGTTCACAGATGCAAACTCCTCACCTTTCAGTGAGATCTCACCTTTTTGAGATCAAAATAGGACACCTATGTGATTTGCATAGATCCAATCAGAAAGTGTTATTATGGGAGGGGAGGGGGGGATTTGAACATGAGATTTTAACCAAATGTTGCAACATTTTTTTTTTTTTTTTTTTTTTTTGTGAAAAATTTGTTTTTGACATATAGGGTTTATTAAAAAATGTTGCAACATTAGGTTAAATAAATGAAAAAAATCCTACAAATGAGAATATAAAGCAAATAACTTAAAAAAAAAACATTCAGTGTGAGCATGCCCCTGCCCCGCACAATGTTCTCACCTTTTTCCCACCCTTACCTGTTTGCATCCCTGAGTGTTAATTGATTATAAATTAAAAAACCCATTGTTAACACTTAATAAAACTTTAAAACAAAATAATTTTATATTAATTTATTAATCAAAATTATATTAATCATATCTCTATTATGTTCTTTTACACTTTTAAAAACCCCTTATTTGTCAATGACAAATACATACATATACATATATATACATACACACACACACATACATATATACATACATATACATACATATATATATATATATATATATATATATATATATATATATATATTCTAATTTGGGGGTTCACTGTGACCCCGGACATGCTTTGACAGACCTCAGAAATCACGCTGCCAGACAACATACCTGTTGAATCCATTGCTTTTTAAAAGAAGATCTCCTCTTATCTGCAGGTAAAACATGTACGGTTATTCTGTCCTTTTCCAAACTGAAATATAAATACACTCATTTTTAAAAATATATGACTGACAATCGAGTTTTTTACTTGTTTACTTTGTCTTACCCTGCTCATTGGTGAAACAGAACTAGTTTAACAATCATTCCGTCAAAATTGTTGGATGGCTCAAGTTGTTCCTACCTTGAAATGTTTCTTGAATCTTTTATATATAATGCATTCACCAGTGCGCGATGATTTAATAAGCAGATTCAGTACGCATTTACACCTGTCACATTCATCTCATTCATACCGGATCCCGGAAGTTGGGCTGAACTTTGGCTGTATTAAAAACACTGTAAACAAAGAGCTGTCACATGAATCCGGTCACTTTAAAGCCACATTCATTGAAAATCGTAGTTATTCATTTATGAAAATTGCACAAACCCTCGAATCTGCTGAGTGGACACCGGAGGTGGTTAACCTATGTGCAAACAGACCTCCTCAATAAAAATTTACTATGGTAACCATGAGTTTCTGCTAAAATACCATAGTTCCTACAGTTGATGTTTTAAAATCGTGAAAACAGTGTAAGAAGGTTCAAAGAAGATTTGGCATTTTAATTATTTTTAATGCCAGTGAGTTTTATTGCAGTAGCCTATGTATCTATTATATATAGCTATGATATTTTTGTGCAAACTGTGGTTACAAAGATGCTTTCTTATTAAATGTGCTTTGATGCAAGCCTTTGAAATGATACAAGCCAGTGTATATAATCATATATAATCATTTTTATTATTTTCCCCAACAGCACATTAATATATCATTTCCCATGAGTTGTTGTAGAAAGATGACATACAAAAGTTGGTGGGTGATACAAAGTGTCTTGATCACAAGTGGAGGTAGGACAAAAGTGTCATGTCATACGATATACACACAAAAGATGGCACTGGCAAAGATAATTAACATTTTGTACAAGACAACATTTTTGTGAAATTATGTTTGGCTTAAATGTTAGGAAACAATACTCTGTATATCTGTATTATATATATATATATATATATATATATATATATTTCTTCAATCTCACATGCATATTTAAGTCATCTGGAAAGAAACATCATAGCAGCAGTACAGAGGTATTTATCAGTCATACACCTGACTACTCCATCCATCCACTTCTATACACAATCTCTATTTTATGTTTTTCTACATATATATCTATATGTGTTTGTTTGAGGTAGCAACTATTTAATTAGTTCTTTAAAGTTTGAATATAAAAGCAATTAAAGATAAACACGCTGATTGTCAGTTACAGCAAACAATATCAATACATAATTTTCCCCCTCCCCTCCCCACCCCACACATAAGAATAACATCTCTCTCTCTGAGCAAAGTACACATATAGACCTGTTTGTCTAGATGGTTTATAGAATGTTAAGTACAAGGAGCATTTCATTTACTAAAACTGTAATTGATGTGAGTTTTTCAACTTCTACCATCATTTTTAAAATCTATAATTTTGTTTATTTACGTTTGGTGTTAGAAGTCCTCGAAATGAGAAATAATAAATTTCTGGCGTTCATTAAAGGAGGCAAAACATTCATTGGAAATGGCATAGAAAGCATTTTCTGTTATATCTGAACTTCATACCACAGTGTAAACATAGTATATTTATCCATATTTTATGAAAGTACACATGCATATATTTTGTACATTCATAATGAGCATAACCTACATAAAATGTGAACAAAAAATAAATGCAAAAAGAATGTTAAATATGTATAATTAGATAAGATTATTCACATAACATTTATCAATAAACAATAAATATTTTAAGAAACAACATCAGTTGTGATGTACTTTTAAACAATTCCAATATTCAAAAAGAAATCATTTTCCATTTGATATCAGTAGTCCTAGCAGTGATAAACCAAAATGGATGCTTTTGATTGTACGCTTGCAGGGTTAGTGGTTTGCATAATGTCTCCAACTATTGAATTTTCATCAAAACACCAAAAATCCTTATTCACGTGTCTGAAAAAAATCAGTTCAGCTCAATAGTTACTCATCTTTTCAACAAATTCACAGCATAAAACCCATAATTGTTCCGTAGAACTGCAATAAAAACAACTTTGGCATCCAGTTCCAAAATGGAGACACCATACCAAAGTGAATCTCAATCACAGAAATTAGGCTGCGGGTTGCTGAGCGTAGATCACGCTAAGGCGTCGGGGACATATGTGTGTCACTGGAGGCCGAAGACATGGGACTGTCCATTGAAGCCGGGTGGGCGGACTCCCTCATCTGTTGTTTGAGCTCCGAGATGGTGCGTTCCAGCCTCTCTCTGGCTTCTCTCTCCCGGCGGAGCTCTTCCTGCAGCTCCTCGCGGTCTTCCTCAGCGCGGTCCAGCCTCTGACGTAGTTCTGATAACTAAGCACAGGAAGCCACTGGTCAGCTAAAGTGATGCACTTAAACTCAGACCACAACAACAGACAGAGATTGATATCCAAAAGCTTATAATTGATTTTTTTTTTATGTTAGTGTACAAACTATCATTCAAATGTTTGGGGTCAGCAAGTTGTTTTTGTTTTTTTGTTTTTAAAGTTAATTTTATTCATCAAGGACAAATTAAATTGATCAAAAGTGACAGAAAATACATTTATAATATAAATAAAGCTGTTCTTTTGAAATCCTGAAAAAAATGTATAATGGTTTTGACAAAATATAAGCATCGCAACTGATTATAATAAGAAATCAGCATATTGGAATGATTCCTGAAGAATCATGTGACACTGAAGACTGGGCAATGCTGAAAATTCAGCCATCACAGGAATAAGTTACATTTTAAAATATATTAAGATAGAAAACTGTTGAAAACAGTTGTTTTTACTGTATTTTTGATCAAATAAATGCAGTTTTGGTGAGCATAAGAGACTTGAAAAACATTGAAAAATCTGATGAACCCAAACGTTTGAACATTAATATATATTTAACATGCTAAGATTAAAAATATATCTGTTTTATTATTAAAAAATGTTTTATAACAAATAAAGCATGACAAATGACAGACCTGATAAGGTTGTGTGTGTGATTGGTCGATACCTGTTTGGCATAGATGGTTTCCTGTTGCGGCTCAGTATTCAGTTCTTTGCATCTGCAGCCTTGCTGCCTCAGCTTGTCGAGTCGGGACTTCAACTTTCTCTGTTCCTGCTGGACTTCTCCGAGCCTCTGAGCATGCTCGGTCTGAACCGCCTCCAGCTCCCCATGTAGGTCACAGCGGTCTATGGCTTCACCTTGACGCAGAGCCTGCAGCTCCTGTTCACAAGTATCAGAGTGAGAAAGAGTCATCAGATACTCACAAGCACCTTCTGGCGAACGAAAAGGAGGTGCTAAAAACAGACATTATGTGTACTGCATTGTAGTGTAGTCGGGGTAAAAACCTGTTCAAGTTGTTTTTGTTTGTGTAGTGTTGACTGAAGTTTGTCGTGCTGAGCACTGTACATCTGAAGGAGTTCCATCACCATGAAGTCCTTACTGTGCTCCACAGTCACACCAACAGACCGCTTACTAGCTGATGAATCTACTTTCTGCCATTCATCTGGACTGGCATCATCCGATTGGCTGCTTTTTTCTTGCCCTGTATCAATCAGAACTCGCATTTAGAAACATTATACATTTATTTATGCAACGTCACTTGTGGTGAATGTAAACTGACCTGCAAAGATAGGAGTCTTTGGGTCAGTGTTGTGTGCATCCTGGCTCTTTTCATCCTGAGTATCGCCCAGCGCTTCTGTTCCTGTAAACCCCATTTCCTTTCCAGGCACACACTCAGAGTGTTGTGCCAAGCCACTACCTGCCAGCTTGTCAGGCGTGTACTGATACCAGCTGGAGAGGAAAACAAAAAAGGAAGTTACTTGCAGTTGTGTACTGAAACTACTTCTAGTTGCTTTATGAATCTTTTATTTCGAATCAGTGGTTCGGAGCGTGTATCGAACAGCCAAAGTCACACGAACCACTGAAATTTCAAAATGTTTCGAAACACTTATGACGTAACAAAGCCTCGTTTACTGAAATCACATGACTTTGGCAGTTTGATAATGCTCCGAACCACTGATTCGAAACAAAAGATTCATAAAGCTCCATGAAGCAGTGTTTTGAAATTAGATATTGTTAAATAAAGTCGTTATTTTGTTTTTTTGGCACATGAAAACTATTCTCATCGCTTCATAACATGAACTGTTTTAAATACGTCGTTAGTAGCTTTCTGGGCATTCGAAAGTGTTAATTATCTTTCTGTCAATGCAGGCCTCACTGAGCCATCGGATTTTATCAAAAATATCTTAATTTGTGTTCTGAAGATGAACGAAGGTTTTACGGGTGTGGAACGACATTAGGGTGAATAATTAATGACATTAATTCATTTTTTGGGTGAACTAACCCTTTAAAGGGATAGAATGGTTGTAACCAAGCAGATTTCGCCCCCCATTAACTACCATAGTAGGAAAAAAAAGACTATAGTAGTCAAGATCTGCTAGGTTACGAACATTCTTACCTTACATTATCAGTAAATTTTTCTCCCTTTTTGTCAGGGGTCGATTTGGCACGTGGATGTCTGATTTTTCTGTTATATATATATCATTAAATAATGTATATTTGTGAATGAACTGCACCTTTGCCACATCAGGTCATCATGCCCGGGGTCTTCCTTAAGACTGGCAAGCAAATGTGAGTCAAACACAAAGGCAGGTGAAGATACTCCCTGAAAGAGAGAGATAAAAGAACTCGTTAGCCTGGTTTCACTAACAAAGAGTTGATTAACCCATTGTGTGTTAATGCAGATTGCTCTTGACATATTACGATTTCTCACTTAGAGGACATTGATTTGATCCCTTCGCATGCCAAGCAGCTTCCTGTGTGTCATTTCTGCATGGCTTGATGCACACACACACAGTTAGCTCTTGTGATTCATTCTATTCCAAAAGAGAAGCCAGATCTAGAAATATGTAAATAAGACTTTATATCCCTATGAATGCATTGTGAAATCTTATCCTGGATCAGCACTCTCATTCTGACATGTTTTGCAGGCCCTGATGATGTTGCACATAGAAACGTGCATCTAAATACCGAAGGAAATATGGATGCTTTTGCCATCAACAGTCAGTAATGTAAGCTGCTTTAATGTAAATAGGCCATCTGATCTATCATAAAGCTTCAGTGGCCAGCTTGCACGCACGCTCAGAGCATGTGTGGACCTAAAAAAAAAATACACCCACATGATGTAGAGACCAAAAATTTCCTTTATGGTCATAGCGTAACAATTCACACATACTCAAAAGTCCCTCCGCTGTGGTTACGAAGCACGGATCTGAAACTGTTCTTCACTTGATACTTGTGTGGTTCTTTTATGGAAATAGAGCCTTTCTAAGCATATGATTGTAACAGTATACCGGTGGTAAGAACGCTGTTTGTCTCTTAGAAACAAAACAAGCAATACAGGTTTATTTTAAAAAAACAGACACACACGCTTTCCTACATTTACATGTGAAGTCATGTGCGAGAGCTCCAGACGACTCTGGTTGGGGGAGGGGTGAGCTGTCTGGGGGCCGTCACGTGGCGCTCATGGCACGAGGACTTTAATCTACACTGCTATTTATGACGTGACATGAGCAGGACGGTCACTCTTAACGCACTACAATGACATGATTCATTTGAGACCTTGTGAAATAGCATAAATCCACCAGATTTGACTATAACGTCAATGATGAAATGAAACTTCCGGCCTTGACCTTAACATTGCCATTGACGAGCTCATTACAGGGTGTTTATGTGCAGATAGATAGATAGACAGACAAACAGACAGAGATAGATAGATAGATAGATAGATAGATAGATAGATAGATAGATAGATAGATAGATAGATAGATAGATAGATAGATAGATAGATAGATAGATAGACTTAAAAATAAGGCAGCATTTTATTTTATTGTTAATACTTTTATGTGATTTTCTCTCTAAGTATATAATATCTAATAAGTATTAATACATTTTTATTAAATGTAAACAGAAAGTCCAGTCTGCATCCGGAAAATGGGCTGTCTGAGAACAGCGGTTGCTGGGGATGTTGTTGAGTCTCTGGCTAAGCATTATATAATGAGATGGGAATTCACTGAATGCTCTGAGATTTGATTGGCTGAGAGGGAGGCTGGGGCCAGGGGTCTGCTCTCTGATTGGTTGATGATGGAGGTCCTGCAGGGTGAGTGCTGGGCCAGTAAAGGGGGGAGCAATACTCTGCAGGCACATGTAACAGAATGTCCCAGCCACTCTGTCTTTCACTCTCCCTTTCTCGATCTTTTTTCTCATTCTTTCCTTGTTTTTTTCTCTCTCCTCCCTCCCACCCACTCTCTGTTTCTTTCCCCTGTTGCTGTGGCTCCGGCTGTTTGTGCAGACTCTGTCAGAAGGAGTTTGAGAGTCTAGTGACCCTGTTTGAACCACATTCAGCCACTTCCTTTGGAGGGAAACATCTGGTGTGGTATGAGAGCTGGATTCAGCTGACCCAACATTCGATTTGCTGTTTACTTTCCACTCAAAACCTTTTTAAAAGCTCAAGACTGAGACAAATATGGTCTTTCAAACACTCTTGGCTACAAGAGTAGCTAGTTGCTTATAGGGTGAATCTCACATGTCAAGAACAAATCATATTTCACCTTAAAATTAAAGAAAAAGAACATACACACATATAGATATTAGAGATGCATATATACTATATTTCCAATGCTAAATTTCTCCACCAATACCGATTATAAATACTGATAGTTTGGGGGTTCTGCCTTTTATACCTTTCTTTAAATTAATGATAATTTCATTATAATTAAAAATTAATCAGTATATTATTAATTATTATATTTTGAATTAAACTTTTCTTTCCATTTCATCAACTTGTTTCAGAGTAACTGGTATCAGTTATAAACAAACACATTACTCACATTAATACTAACACAAATTCTGAAGATTAAATCAACTTAATGATTACTAATAATCATTAATAATCAACTTATTTATTACTATCAATATTAAACATCAAACTGGTTTCTTAGCATGTTCTTTACACAAAGCCCAAATACAGTGCATTTTCCTGCCCTCTTTTGATTGACAGGATGTATCGGACCAACTATCGGCTGTTTTTAATAGCTCTGATAGCTAATAGTGTGAAAATTTGCTTTTATCGGCCAAAACCGATTATTGGCCGATATATATCGGTGCATATGTATATAAATGTATGTGTCTGTGTATGTGTGTGTATATATGTATGTACAGGTATGTGTGTAGGTATTATGTATAAATATTACAGATATATTGGCCAATAATCGCTATCCGCCGATAGCCAATAGTGTAAAAATTTGCTTTTATCGGCCGATACCAATTATTGGCCAATATATCGGTGCATCGGTAATATATATATATATATATATATATATTACCGATGCACCGATATATTGGCCAATATATATTATTAATTTGTGGAGAATTAAGGAGAATTGGGCTTGAAAATGAAAAATCTTAATGCTGTTAAAAATATGCTACATTTTCTTGATGAAAAATATAAAATATATCTTTCTTTTTATCTTCAGGTAAAATGTGTGTGTGTGTGTGTGTGTGTGTTTTGTGAGATCATAAAGCTTCAAGTGAACAAACTTTAAAACAACATTAATAATATCTGATAAATGCAATTGGAGCCATTATACTTCCTGTCTTTTTTTTTATGTTGTTGTACTACAATAAATGAATTGCTTACTTTCTGAATGAATATAGATTACATATTAGAGATACTCACTATTTGTGGCTGCCTCTTGTCCTGCTGGAACTTCGCCCTCATATCCTCCAGAGACTCCTTTAGCTTCTCTTCATCCGCTGTTCCCAGGTATCTTTGTGCCAGCTGCAGATAACAGGCCCACTTGGCTGAATCGAAGCCCCAGTGACATGTGCGTGTGTCTGGCTGTCGGTGGGAGTGCATGACAAAGCGCTCCGGGCAGAAGAGAATCCGACATTGGGAGCAGCGGATACAGGGCGCATCCGGGCTGGAGTAAAGCTGGGGTACAAACAGGCCTTGACACTTGCCAAGACACTGGTGTTCCACCCAAAATCCTCCAGATTCCTCGCCGTTTTTCTCTTCCTCCTCTTCAGCGCCATGCGCTTTGTGTTCCTCACCTGGATGCAGAAGGGTGTTGCAGAGACGTTGGGCATCGGTCAGCGTGATGAGGCCGCAGGATGGAGTCCCTGGAGGAAGGATGCCCAGCACTTTGAGAATGTGTAACTGTGTGGCATCGCAGCGGGAACAGTACAAATACAGCTGGTCACACACAGAGTTGATCTGTTGCAACGAGAATTCCCGTAGGACGGTGTTTAGCAGCTGGGGCAGACAAAGACGCAGTTCGCCTCCCACAGAGAAGCAGGAGATGGACTCGCCCTCCAGACAGCACAGGCTGAGGTCTGTAGAGCTGTCAGGGGGGACTAGTAGGGGCCCCCCTGCAATACCTCCCTGGGCCAGAGGGGGCGCCAGCTTATACTGACCGTGATGACCAGTAAACGCAGCCGGGCCACCGAGGGAACACTGGCTGCTCAGAGAAAACTGCGCTAGAGTGTGCTTCAAACCAGGGCTCAGATCCGGAGTAGCCTCTATCCTGTTCGTTGCTTTGGAGACCTGATAGCCGAGAGAGGTTTCTGGAATTTTTTTGCAGGATAGATTGAGAGCAGCCATTACACGTTTCTTTATGGGTGTGCCATCTACGCCATTGTCTCGCATCAAACGCTTTAATGGCACTTTTAGAAGTGCTTGCTCCTTGGGGATGTCTGGACGCTTGTTCTCAGTAGTCGCCATAATGTTGTTTATAGATATCGCTAAGTGGTCTTCAGGGACCGGAAGATACACAGAGGAAGTCTCGGGAATGCAGTGCTTTTTATATGTGGATCATAGTAATAGTCTTCAACACTTCCCAGATGACTGAAAAGCCAAAACAAGCATCATAGATTAATACATATTAAAATAGTTTTAGGTAGTAAAAGTAAAATTTAACAGGCATCTTTTATAAAATGTTTTTTAAATAAATGTAATAAGATAAAGAAATATTTTGACATATAATATTATATATAAAACCTTATATACTAAAGTAAACTAAAAACTAAAACCTACTAAAACCTTAAAGGGTTAGTTCACCCAAAAATGAAAATTCTGTCATTTATTACTCACCCTCATGCCGTTCCACACCCGTGAGACCTTCGTTAATCTTCGGAATGCAAATGAAGATATTTTTGTTGAAATCCGATGGCTCAGTGAGGCCTGCATAGGCAGCAATGACATTTCCTCTCTCAAGATCCATTAATGTAGTAAAAACATATTTAAATCAGTTCATGTGAGTACACTGGTTCAATATTAATATTATAAAGCGACGAGAATATTCGGCAAAAAAAAACTTTTGTGTCGAATCAGCGGTTCGGAGCCAAAGTCACGTGATTTCAGCAGTTTGGCGGTTTGACACGTGATCCGAATCATGATTCGACACAAAAGATTCATAATGCTCCGAAGCTTAATGAAGCAGTGTTTTGAAATCGGCCATCGCTATATAAATCGTTATTTTGTTTTTTTGGCGCACCAAAAATATCCTTGTCACTTTATAATATTAATATTGAACCACTATACTCACATGAACTGATTTAAATGAGTTTTAGTACATTAATGGATCTTGAGAGAGGAAATGTCATTGCTGGCTATGCAGGCCTCAGGGAGCCATCGGATCGAATATCTTAATTTGCATTCCGAAGATTAACGAAGGTCTTATGGGTGTGGAACGGCACGAGGGTAAGTAATAAATGACATTATATTCATTTTTGGTTGAACTAACCCTTTAAAAATCGTTATTTGAAATTAAATAAACTTTAACTGGAATAAAATAAGATATTTGAAAATATATTTTATTTCAGCTAAGATAAGGCAACATTTCTCATTTTCATTTAGGTTAACTTGCACTAAATACTTATAAAATATTAATAAAAATTCTATATAGATTATTTAGAAGGAAAAAAAACTAAAACAGAACATGTAAACTAATTTAAAATATTGATTAAAAACTATAATAGCAATGCTAAAATAACACTAATGTGAACATCGCTGAACCGCTCCGAGAGCGTTTGAAAGGGTTAAGCAAATTAATGTGAAAACACCCTAAATGTCTGGGAAATTCGATTCATTCATAAAATTGTTCCATTTAAAAACATACCCTGAACTCTTTTCCAGGAAAGTTAATGGTAGTATCATAGTAGTTTAAAATGGTGTTGTGTTTCGTCAGCGATAGCGAAATCTTATCACAAATGAATCATTTCTGTAATGTGTTTTGACTGCACGCCATGTAATAGACTTTCCACCCCCCCTCACAGACAGAGGCCCCGCCCTCCGCGCAAAAGCCCCGCCTCTCTGACCGGTCTTATTCACAGCCAGAGCTCCGCCCCTCCCCCCTCTGCCGTGGTAATGACATTCACCCGTGCCAGAGACCTCTGCGGGACTACCCCCATATGTTCCCACACCTATGACACTTTCACATTTCACAACAAACTGTGAAGGCAACCCTCGAAAAGATTTCATTGCGGAAAAAATAGTCGGGTTTTTAGATTCAGTGCTAATAAAAATATTTAGGTTCTGCCCATTTGAAATATGATCAACTCGATGATGAAAGAAACATACATTGTTATTTTATCTAACAGTACTTGAATAGTTGAATGAACTATAAGCATAGTCGATGACTATCGATTATCAAATATCATAAAATCTATAAAATAGATTTAAAGCAGCCTAAGATAAAACATATAAAATACAACCGAAACAGTCGAAAATAATCCTGTTTTAAGATAATATACTACACTAAAGCAGGCATTAATGTAATGGCACGGGAGGGTGCAATATCATGAGAAACTGAATACATAAAAATCATTTCAAATATTGAAAATACGTTATAGAGAATGTAAAACAACATATTCAAGCTTACCTTCCAATCTGAAGAGTCAAATCAACGTTGTTTTGACTAGAATAGATGGAAAGCGCGTGAAATATTAGTATTTTTCGTATATCTCGGGATTCCGTCTCGGAGTCCACAGTCGAGCGAGCGCCCGTCGCCCTGACACTGATAACACTGGTGCGGACTTCATGCTGATAGACTCACAACGTCAATCCACAACCCAACAACCTACGTCACCCGACGGGCTGCCTGGGCTAGACGGCGTGATTTAGCGGAGGAAGTCTGTCTCTCGACCTAGGGGGCGTTACCCTCATTACTACATGTCCCGCCCTTAACCTAATCACTGATTGGCTAATCTCTCTGAATGTCGTCTCAACTGTCCAATTGCAGATTTCCTGTCGGTCGCTCCTGCCAACCATAGTCATAGCAACCGCAGCAAGAGAGTAGGAAGTCTGTCTAGCGATCTGGTTTACGTGTGGTAAACATTCACGAATTATTGTGTACAGACATTTGTAAAAATCGATATGGTTAGCTTGTTGCTTAATAAAAACATAGACGTAATAAGTCATTTAAAATAAAAAACATAAAAGGAGACCGCACACCTTTTATTTACTCATTTTTAAAAGAGTGGGTTTTATTTTTGAAAGGCAAATACTTTTCACTAACACTGAAGCGTGTTGTCACATTTGCATATCTTGTGTCATATTTATATATGGTGTATAGGGTTAAAAACAAAATGACAAATCATATTGTTTTGAATAACAGAAATAGAAATTAATAAAAAATTGTATTGTATACTTTTTCTTGAACACGAGCTATAGGCTATAATGGAATTATGATGGTGCTGAAACTTTAGTTTGGAAGACAATTCACAAATATTAATCTAGTTCAAGACAGTTTTGAACTGAATTGGACTTTTGACTCCAAAGCTTATAGTTTCTAAGATAGCCTTTGTGACAATTTTCCAGTCTGATAACCTAGACTCATTGTGGTTATTTTTAAAAACTAGTTCTTAATAATTTACTAGATTGCTAGTTTTTGTCTATATTGCAAGCTAAAATCATATCTATACTGTAGTTTAGTCATATTGTCTATATATATTTAGTTCAATCTTTAATTTTAGTCTTGTCATTCAGCATCATTTACTGTGACTAACACACAGCGTAAGTTGATTATTCATCCTTGGGCCTTTTTTGTTGTTGTTTTTACATAAATCATGTGTTTTTCACATTATGTCATAGTGCTTAGCACTCACCAGCTGGTACTGAGTAAACATTAAGAGCTTTTGATTTCTCCAACATTGTTAAGTTTTTAAGATTGTTTACCAAATCCTTTTTTCTTTTTTTTTTTAATGTAAATATACATTTGACAAGATGGTTTTGTGAATGGAGTGGCCACACAGGTCCCTAATCACTCAATATACTGTATTTGAGCATGAGTATTTCTTTACATTCTGTTTACATTTTGTGTAATGATTCCTCCAGACATCCATTTGCATTCTCTTTCTTCTTTGTGTCCTTTTCCATGTGGACATTAGCATAAGGCAAATGGCTCTAATTTGACTTTCATTTGCGTCAAAGTTTGCATTTCTATAGTTTAGCTGCTAACATGTTGTAAGTTCACACCCTGACCTATGCCTGGATTACTCAATTCAGAGGAAACACCCTTGTGGTTAGACTTTTGTACAACCGTGTGTTAAAAACAAAGAATGTATAAGCATCATAAAAATATGATCCTTAAGTAAATCATTTAAGGGTCACCATTACGAAAATGTCTGTAGCACTAGTTGGCCGCTGTGCGTGTTTTCCAGGAAAGCTAGTTTTTGTTTTTCTTCAGTCTGAGACTAATTTAATGTCCTTTTGAGGCCTTTGGCTTTTGCTTTTCATTACTTCCAGTCTCTCAGAGAAACCTTTTAAGCACTGGAATAAACAACAACAGTTTCTCTGCTATTTTGAGAGTGAATTGGAAAGTCGCAAAGGGCTGAAAAGCAATAGGTAAAGTGGCAAACCTGGAGGCAAAACAAGTGTAATTCAACCTATCCAGAAAGAGATCCATGAGAAACATTTTTAATATATTTCCGAATCTTAAAGCAGTACAATCATGGTTTCTGATTGATGTGCAGTGCAAACACAAGTTATTAAATGTGTCCAAAAAACAACATAGCTAAACAATACTGGCCTACTGTATCCTTAGAGTATATGTGGAAAAACTGTATTCTGCTGTAACTGACTGTGAAGGGACTGAGACTCAAATTGGCTAGATTGATTTACCAGGGAATTTAATAATTTATTTTATTAATTTATTTGCCCTCACCTATCGTCTGCCTTTCATTATGTTATCACTCTCCACTTGCCAGGCAACAGGACTCTGCATGGTTCGTATTTTTGGAAGCTTCAAAGCAGACGGCTCCCAGAATATACACAGAGGACAAAACAAAGAGAGAAAAATCCTTGTTGCTAAGGAACAGAGGAAAAACAGATCACCAGGCGGACCGCTTGCATGAAATAATAGACCAAATTAAGCTGAATTACTATATCGTGCCGCGCAATTATAATAACTCAATGTGTTTTTATCACTTAAGACATTAAAAGAAATAAAAATAATTTTACACTTTAGTAGTCTGCATGCATAACAAACACAGTCACTACATTCTGTAATTTTAATATTTTAATATATACATAGTCAGTATATTGTCTTTTAGGGAGTAATTGCATTTAAATCACACCTATAGTCAAACCAAAAATTATTCAGATGTTTTTGATATTTTTTGATATATTTATGTAAGTGAGGATAGTAAAATAAAGTAAACTGTGGCATATTATACCCAAAAATTATTCATACTGCGGACTACCAGTAAAACTGATCAAAATTTGGAACAAAAAATTATTCAGACACTTTGACCTGACCATGTTTTGCTTAAGTGTTATCTGACATAATGAGGATTTTTTTTTCTGACACGGTTTAACCCCTGAGATCTTGTCATATTTTATTACCATTTTTTTAAACTATAGTAAATAAACTGTTTTAATGAATGAAATGTTCAAGGTGTCTGAATAAATTTTGGTTTGACTGTATAATCAACGACAATACCCTGACTTCAAAACAACATCATAAATCTAAAAGTCATTCAGGTATATTTTACAAAGACTTTGTGAATAATACACATTTAGAACATAAGGTCACATCAGGAAGTCCATGGAGATTAGCTGCACTTTTAAAATTAAAAAGCAAACTAAATGATGTTCATCTGTTATCGGCAGTATTCTAACCTTTATTCTTGAACAACTGAAGAAGTTTCTAAAATACATTTTTAACCTGAAAAGGAGAAAAAAAAGCATTCATGAGATTATTGTGCTTATTATATATGGAGAAGTTTTTGTTCACTAGATAAAATTTTGGTCTTATACCTGCTTTTGTCTTCTCTTGATTTGCATTTCTTGCTGTTGTTTTGCCCTGACCTCTTCCAAAGTTAAGCATCCACCTGGGGAAATAGTAGACGTGGTTAAACCAGACTTAGAATTATTATTTTCAATGGAAATGTTGATTATATTTGCTAATTGACATGTGTAGAAACAGATGTCTGTTGATCGGGTTATCTGTTTCCGACAGCTGGCAAGTTGGCTGTGTCAAATGTGCTAATGAAGGGATCGTCTGTGATGTGTAGTATTTGTAAGTTACCATAATCATTAATGGTTTTACAAAGACCTATCCAGGGGTGCATTTGCCAAAAGCATCGTTAGCCAATGGTCGCAAGTTCGGTTTAACATGGACAGTTGGTAACGACGGAACTTGCGTCAATATATATACAGTAGTAGCTTTTGGTAAAATCACCACTGATGTCCATAAAAGGCACTTTAACTCCCCCTAGTGGTGATAACACATTCTTTTTATTTGAATCCTTTCCAGCAGACTCATCAGTAGGCTTCTCATATTTGTTTTCTGTCATGGTTGGTTGAATGACTCACCCACAGTACTAGGAGATATGGAAATGTAACCCATGGCCCGACTCAAGCGCAGATCCTCCAGAGCTGCCAGTTCTGCTTCTGCTTCTGTTAAACAGCCACGCATTCAGTCAGTGAGTGACGACAGCTTAACCTTCTATGATTTCCTTTTAAACTTAAAAAACAGGAAATATCACCTTGTTACCTACAAAAACATAAAATGCATTCAGTATAATAGCCTATATAGGGGGTGATTGTGCTCTTGTTACTTCGAAGTAACTAAAAATAGAGTACATTTGGCCTACATCAAATAGAAACGTTTTATTTTAAAATGCTGGGGTCATTGGAGACATATATTATTTGTTATTTTTTAAAACAAAACAAAGGTCCCACTTTATGTTAGGTGGCCTTAACTACTATGTACCTACATCAAAAAATAAGTACAATGTATATTATGTTCATATTGTATTGCAAAACACTTTTGCTGCTATTGAGGTGGGATACGGGTAAGGTTAGTGACAAGTTTGGTGGTATGGGTAGGTTTAAGAGTGGGTTAAGGTGTTAAGGAAGGGTCAACATTGTAATTATAAATGTAATTACAGATGAAATTACATGCAGATATTTTAAATATATAAGTACAATGTAAAAAACATGTATGTACACAATAAGTGCATTGTATCAAATTATTAATTTAAATCTAAGTACATAGTAGTTAAGACCACCTAATACAAAGTTGAGAAATTGTAAACAAATACGAACTGAATTGAAATATTGATTAAAAAAAAATAGGGAAAATTTGGTAACACTTTATTTTACAGTGTCATTGTTACAAATGTTACATGTAATTACTATAGTAATAACAGTAAATTATGCATAGTTACATGCAACTAACCCTAAACCAAACCGAACTCTAATCTTACCCCTATAGTAAGTACATGTAGTTAGTTAATATTCCTCAGTACTTAAATGTATAATTACACTGTAACAAAGACACCTTAAAATAAAGTGTAACCGAAAAGTTAAATTTTTTCCTTAACTGTAGGCTACTTGAATTTTAACACTTTATTATTTAGGAGAAGGTAAAAGGTATGGGTAAGGGAAGAAAAGAAAAGAAAAAGAAACACTCCTTAAAATTATGAAATAGTAATTAAAGACAGTTAAGAATGCTATAATTCTGGAATTATACATTTGTTTTTAATCATCTGAGGGATTCAAAAGGTTTCCCAATTTTTTTTAAAAAAAATCACCCATTCAATGAGAAATAAAAAGGAAATCAGAGATGTTGAAGAACAGTATACCTACTTTGCTGAATGTCTTGTCTTTTCTTTGGGTTTGGTGCAAATACTGTGAATGCTTTTTGACTGTCACAAAAAAAGTGAGAAAAAGTGAACAAAACATGGCAACATTACTAAGGCAACTATTAACTACACAGTTTAATGCTTATGCTTAGATTAAGACCTGATCCACCGTATGTTTCTGAGGCCACTGGCACTGCATTCCTCCTACCTGTGGATTTCATAAAGAGCATGCGAATGTGATTTTGGCATTGGCTGTTCCTTCGGCGCACATGTTGCAGGTTTTGACCTCGGTAAAGTCTCGGACTGTTTCGCCTTTTGTGCTTTAGTGCTTCTCTCCGTTGTTTTGGGTTTGGATTCGGTGTCATGGGTGCATCTTGGGCAGCTTGATGCCCTGTTTTTGCGGTAACCGACACCGACATCTCTGGTTCTGACTGCAGGTGTTGTTTCGGCTGTACTGGTTTTCTTGTTCGGATGCTTAGGTTTCGTTGCAACAGGTTTCGGCTTTAATTGTCTCGTGTCCGGCATATTTAGCTACAGTGTTAGATTAACATTGAGGCAATCAACCTCTCTCACCTGTCTCTCACAGATCTGCAATTTTCCTTATTCCATTGATGAAACTTTCTCTTGAACGCACCGGTTTCAGCCAGAAAGAGAAAAAAAACATATATTTTCATTCAAAAGGATCAGCTTCAAATAACAGAAAGTATCAAAGTCGTGCGTGTTAAGTTTAGTGGAGAACCGCGTGTGATCCGATTACATTGAGTGCGCAAGAAACTCTGGTGACCTCACGCTATCCCATAGTAACCGCATAGTAACCAAATGCTAATACAACAACTAGCCTACTGCTACTAATTAATAATAATAATAATAACGAGATAAATATACATGATTTCTTAGGCCTATTTATTTTATGTATTTTACAGGCAGTCAGATGTTACCGACTGATCAATGTTTGCTGGGAGAGGGCATCGAAATTTCAACCTCCCCGCAAAGGCTTCTCAATAAATAAATAAATAAATAACACCACTTTTTGTTGACACTGAAACATCTCCAACCCTGAAAGTCAGGCCTTGTCACAGAATTCAAAAACAAAATACTATGCCAAAATATGGAAAGTTAACCTATAGGCTACTAATGGCTTCCATAAAATCAAGGATGGAAAAAAATTATTAGACCTAATCGATATCAATGGGTCACTAAGAGTTAAAATATATGGCTGTATACAATAATCTATGTTAAAAACATTTTTAAAAAGAGCTGTGGTCATTTAGGCTACTCAGATTCAGTTATTTATTCAAGAAGCTTTATTAGCGACAATACAGCTAGACTACATGCACGTGCAGGCAATAAAATTGGGTTATGTTATGCGGACAAAGGCATTTAATGCCTGCTGCAAAGTGTAGGTACATTTCCTCATATATTTTTCTCAGACAGAAGCGTGTACGGTCCTCCTACACTGTAAGCGGTGCTGTAACATTCACCGCCCTGGTGAATTTCTATCGGTCTCTACTTTTACTTTGACGCATTAGGACATGACGGGATTGTAGCAGTCGCTGAAAACGGTCAGTGTGTGATGGGAGAACTACCCCGTTGACTTCGGACAGGTAGGATTACCTTGAACGATCATTAATCACGCTTAAAAAGATGGATGTTTAGGAAAGGTCTGCTACCGGCTGTGTTGGAAGGGAGGAGCGCACGCTCGCGCACGGAGCATCATCATTTTCCCTTTGACTTTCATTTTGTGTATTTCGATGCGCAGCAAGTTACGGTGATTTGTAGCCGTGTGCATTTCGTGTGCTCGATAAAAGGAGGCTGCTTTTATATATAGGCTATCACGCCGCGCCATCATTTAGGGAAGTGCAGGTCTTCAGGGACGTACAGAGGGGGCTCTAGCTGTCACTGCACGAACACACGCCCATTTTCAATATATGACCAAAATAATGACCCGCGGAATGAACATTAGACGCAAATGCATCGACGCTGTCGTCTTCAGAGGGCTTTTTGTTGGACATATGCATTTGTTTTTATTGCGATTTCAGCCGCTGCGTTATAGGCCGTCGAAATGTTATGGTTTTTGGGAATCACCGTGGGTGTTTATTCACAAATGACTGCGGCTCGCGCATAAACATTGAAAACACGCGTGGCATTCTGGCACCTGTGCGCGCGGCGCTTCCTGGTATGTGTCCATTAATGTCGTTCGGGTTTCACAGTTATTGCACGGACAGTGGGTTAAAACCTTGGTGTTCAATAACTATGCTTCATTTGCTCTCGGGATTTTTTTTATTTCTATGGCTCGTATGAAACAAAGGCAGCGCATTATTCGTCTTCACGGCGCAGGCATGGCGCGATTTCACATTATTAATGTAGCAGATTTGTCTTGTTTTTAGGCAGAAATGCTCAGATGCTTAATTTTTGTTCGGCTGCGGCCTGGTATGAGTTATAATAATAATAATAATACACTGTATATTTTGGGGTCAAATTTAGGGTAAAATAGTAATAACAAAAACTGGCAGCTGTGTTTTCCAGAACTTTACCGTAAAAATACAGTGATTATATTACAAGAATTACGGGAGATGTTTTGGTGATTGTATATTTTTCTCTTCCTAACTGTAGGCCTACATATTATTAAATGATTTACTGTTAATACTATACAACATATGTGAACTATTATCAAGCATATGTGGCCACTAGTAACAGAAAGACAGCACACTTACCCACAAAACACCATTAAATGGCACTAAAATAATACAATTAAAAAAGAATAAAACACCTACATAACTGATAACGAAAATAAAATTAACTTTTTTAATAAATGTGATGGTTTTTGCATGTAGATGCTGTTTCCCCTTTAAATTGCAAGGTGATAATTGTACATTTCACACATTAAAAATGCAATTTTAACATTATTTTACTGTTAAAAGATACATTTTGTTTTGTTAAATCTAAATTTTCTCTATAAATTATAAGATAATTCCTTCTAAATTTTCATTTATCATCTTTCAAACTATTATATATTTTAATCATAGTTTAAAAGGTAACTTACAGTTGAGTTAACCAATTATGTTTTTTGCTGTAACACTTTTACATTATTTTTCAGTTAAAGTGATGTTTTTACAGCGTAGGCTACTTTCAGCAGCTATAATGATCAGATGTTAGAGATTCCATACTGTGTTATTCAGTTTCAGCATTTATTTCTGCAGATACTCAGCATTTTAAACTCACAGTTTTGACAGTGTTTCTGACTGTCTGTTGAATCCTGAAACTGCTTATATTTAATATGATTTTCAGTTCTACCATACTGCACATGTGTAGCATACAATAGAACATATAGAATCTATTATAATTCTACTATTCATTTGGTTAAACTAAAATGTTCCACTAATTGTACTGTGTCTGATCGGAGCATTATTTCCTGATAGAAATTAAACAGTGCAACATTTTCACTCATATGCAACTTGGTGTACTGAATCAACAGACTCAACATATTAATTAATCCACATAAAACAAATCTAATCTTAATATATGTGCTGCATTATTATTAATTATTTAGCTCATTTCTTTAACACACAGAAAAGTTATAATTAGAAAAGGGAGGACCATGAATACCTATTCATAAATCCTTTCTTTCCTTGTATAATCATGTGCATGGTGGTATAATTTATGTATATGTATGAACATTTTTATTTTATTATGCAGCGTTATGCATGCAGATGTACTTATTAAAACACAATTATAATTGATCACTGTTTCACCTGCCCTCTCTCTGTTGACTGATTAGTGATATTCAGTAGACCTCTCTACAAGTTTCCACATAAGTCATGTGCTACCCTTCTTTCTTGTGCATAAACAGAGTTTGGTTGACTTAAGGCTCACCTCACACAGGTCACAAGACAGGCCCTGTAAGCAAATACAAGAAAACTGTTGGAAATTTGCATGTTTAAAGCTTGAGTCTCTAGATAAATGTCCTGCCTGTGGTTGATGTACTTTTCTAGGAAATGTATGCACTGGGAAGTGGATTTTTACAAATGGACAATTGACTTCAAGGTTGATATTTTGACATATAATTACGATCAACTTTATTTCAGCTTCTTGTGTCCAGATTCTGTGGAAAAATGGACAAGGAGCCCCAAACTAAAGCAGAACCTGCAAAGAGCACAGTCAACACCACGACCACCACAACGGTGAACCCTTCCCATCAGGCCAATGGCACCCCGAAAACTCCCCCTGCACTCACAACTGTAACCACCTTCCACAATCAACCCACCCCCACCAACAGAAAAGTGGTGCAGGTCTGTTTGTTCAAACCATGTTCAATTTTGGTATCATTTCTCACATGAAATTTTTTAGCAATTGTGTGAGTTACAATTGTGTATTTATACTTAAATATAAATAAATAGCAAATTGAAAACAGTGCTGACAACTTTTGCAGCTACACAAGAGGAAAAAATATTCAATTAATATGAATGCATTTGATTATAAATGCTTTTGATATATAATAATAAACATTCACTCACTTAAAATGAGTGTCTGCAAGAATATTTGAAAATCCAAACATTTTCAGAGACAGGAGAAGAGATACTGATCATTACTGTGTACAGAATTTTCCCAACTCAGTGGGACATGATGTTTTAATCCAACCCAATCAAACAGATCTGAGAAAACAGTGGCTTGTAAACAAGATTATTTTACCACAGGGTGTCTGTGCTCACCGCAATTTGACACCTGATGAATATATCTATTAAATGTTTTAATCACTATTCTGTATTTTCTTTATTGACAATTATTTCACTATATGTAAAGTACATGTTTATGCTAAAATTCTTAATTTTATTATCTGTCAACAAGGCAAGCTACTGATTAAGTTTAGCATCATTAAAAAAAATTAAGGCATTCATGGAACTATAGTAAAAGACTGGAATAAGAGCACCAATGTACACAAAGCATTCTTTTTATCAGTCAAATTCATTGTTAAATTGAAACTCAGGTTTGAAATATGATCAGTATGTGAAAAACACTGTTAATGAGATGTCAAGCACTGGACTGCCGTAGGTTGGTGAGGAAATATATTTGATTTATTATTCAGAATCCACATTTGGAAAGGAAATGTATATGTTCACAGGAACAATTCAGTTAATTCATGTTAATGCAGAGAACATGATTATTGTTTTAATCAACTGACAGCCCTAAAAAAGTAGTAATAATCTACATTCTCATGAGAAACTAGAAATTACCAGAAATATAGAGTATAGTATAGTAACTAATATGATATAATATAATATTAGTGCTGTCAAATTGATTAATTAACATTAATTGCATCTAACAAAATTTGTAAATATATATATTTGTGTATACATACATAATAAACACACATATATAGATTTACAAACTTTTATATTAAATGTGATTAATCACGATTAATCGATTTGACAACACTAAATATAATATAATTTAGTGCTGTCAAATCGATTAATCGCGATTAATTGCATCTAACAAAAATTTGTAAATATATCATATGTGTGTGTATACATGTATATATATTTACAAACTTTTTATGCTAGATGCGATTCATCGCGATTAATCGATTTGACAACACTAAATATAATTTAATATAATTTAGTGCTGTCAAATCGATTAATCGCGATTAATTGCATCTAACAAAAATTTGTACATATATCGTGTGTGTGTGTGTGTGTGTGTGTGTGTGTGTGTGTGTGTGTGTGTGTGTATACATGTATATATATTTACAAACTTTTTATGCTAGATGCGATTAATCGCGATTAATCGATTTGACAGCATTAATATAATATCATTTAATATCATTTAATTTTAGAATACTATTCTTTTTAATCTTTCTACAATAAAATCAACCACTTTCTTCTTTAACCGTAAAACTTCTATCTCTTCCTGCAGGTCAATCTGTCTGGGGACCGTCTAGCACCTTCGTTTTCACCTAGTGAGAGAGTCAACCAAGCTTCATCTTCGCAGCAGACCCCAAAAACGGTGTGTGTGCAACAACCTGCTCAAGAAATAATGCTCATTTTATTGGTGTTGTCAGCTACTCTTTTGGGGCCTCCACTGATTTGATCAATTTCTTGACCATCAGGTTTCTCTGCCTGCTGGATCAACACCCCTTGTAAGAGGAAATCAGAATCCGATCGCTGCTACGGCCGCCCGGAAGATTTCCCCTCAAGCTCTGCTTCTGGGGAAGAGCCCGAATACGAGTCAAGCTCAGATGCTCCTGAGGGCCCAGATGGTAATACAGCACATGTCCTGCAGCTTTTTCAAACTTCAGATCGTCACATGCACTTTACACATAATAGTTTTACCCAGACGCCATGCCCCCTTTCACACTCAGATGGAAACTTTGAGACCGTTTCTCAACTCTTAGTGAATGCTGATCTAAACATTTGTTCTGGGGCCCAATGCACAATCCATGTTAATATTGAAATGATTGCTTATATCTGCATCTGAGTGGAGCGTATATGTGCTGTGCACACATAATTGCTGTCTACAGGTTGTATTTCTTTTCAGCTCATGGTCTATTGTGACCAGCTGGTATATTGGCTTGAACAAATGAAGGGTTAGTGTCTAGAGGTCTGCACTCAATGCATGCTTGCATGTCTCTGATGAGGACAGATTTTACTCGACCACATCAAAAGCTTTTCACTGTGCTGTGAAGTTCACCATCACACCTACATAGCAAAAGCACAACAGGCAGGAAATAACAGCCTTCTATTTTGCACCACTGGGACTTTTTCTTTATCTTTTTTACCTCCTCTCTTTCTCTCTTTCATTTCTCACTTTATCTGGCCTTGCCATCTGGCAGTTGATTCTAACGTCTGCTGTGCGGCCTGATGTACCTGCCCTCTCCTCCTCCTCCTTCTCCTCCTCCTCCTCTTCCTCCACCCCTTCCTCTTCCTCACCTCGATTTCCCTCCACACAGGTGAGCTCGATTATGTATGGTCATGTGATAGAGGCATCTGTTCCTCTAAATTTAAAGGGATAGTTCACTCAAAAACGAAATGTTGTCATTTACTTACCCTCACCTTGAACTTACTTTCTTCCATGCAACACAAAAAGAAAATTTAGGAGAATCTCTGAAAAGTTTTATACTGTACTTTGAAAACAAATGGGGACTGATGTTGTAAAGGTCCAAAAAATGTTGTGATTATTATTTTTTTGAAAATCATCCCCCTTCGCAACAGCTCTCAAATTTCATTCACTTTATTGACATTAAAAATGGCACATTAATGTGTCATTTCATATAGCGTTTCATGTTTGACGTCAATGATTTTGGTTGTTTTTTTTTATACAAAATGTTCATATGACTTCTGAAGACTGTAAGAATATTATCATTTATTTCGCTTTTTTTTTGTCATTTTTGAAAATATGGAAAGTGCAACTCAGACATTCTGCTAAATATATCCTTACACTGAAGAAAGGTTTGGAGCGACATGAGAGTGAGTAAATGACAAATTTTTCATTTGTAGGTGAACTATACCTTTTTTTCTATGTAAATGTAATGTAACATATAACCACAAAAGCAATAGACAAAAAATATATATATATTTTTTAAGTCTTTGTTCATCTAGCTTATGTTACATGTGGTGTTTCTGGCATTTTATGGCATCAATATCTCTCTCATTCTGTTCTGTTCTGTTCTTCAGCTCCAGAGTCTGACTCTCCGTCCACCTCCACCTGGCACCCTTACCATCCCTCCGAACTTACCACTGAAAGCTACAACATCAAGCCAACCCCCTCCACTTTCATGCCCAAGATTACAGACCTTCCATCTGAGACCCAGCCAGCCAGCGAATACTCCAGGGAAAGAGGGAGCTACTAAGACAGAAAGCCCAACATCTCAAACAGCTCAAACGAAAGCTACACCTGTTCGCCATCTTACAGTTCCACCTCCATGTAAGCAGCCACATGCGTATCTCTCTCTCTCTCTCTCCATATTGCAAATATTTGAATCACATTTGACTTGTTTAAAAGTCAGTAATATTTTTTAATGAACACTTTTATTCAGCAAAGACACATTAAATTTATCAAAAGTGACATTTATAAAGTTACAAAAGACTTCTTCTTCTGAACTTTTTTATTCATCAAAGAATCCTGAAAAAAAATTAGCAGCTCAACTGTTTTTAACATTGATAATAAGATAATAAGTTTCTTGTGCAAATTTGAATAATTTGTGAAGGATCATGTAACATGACAGGAATAAATTGCATTTTATATAAATATATTAAAATAGAAAAATTATAATAATATTTCACAATATTACTGTTATTACTGTATTTCTGATCAAATAAATGCAGCCTTGGTGAGAATAAGAGACCTATTTTTGAAATATGTTGGAATAAAAGCCCATGTTTAAAAGATATGTTAGAATAAAAGCTGAATTGTGAATTTTTCCTGAACTTTTCCTTGTTTTTTTCTTGTGTCTCCAGCCCTGTACGCACCTGCACAGGCCCATGCCTTAGCAAAACAGAAACTGAACAGCAGCGGTCTCAAGAGGCCCCACAGCCAGATCAGCATCCCCCAGCACCCCTTCAATCAGAGGCATACACCCCCCAACTCTCCCCCCGCCACACCAAAGAAGCCTCTTCCAGAGTTAAAGCGCTGCCCATCCACCCAGCCATCCCAAAGCGTGTCGGTACAGAGCGCTTCAGTGCCCATCACAGTCCCTTCCCCTGCAAGATCTCACCTCACACCCCCTACCCTGACTTTGCCCTTGAGGTCTTCATCACCCGGTGGGTCCTTACTGGCTACAAAACAGCTGTTGAGGATCGCGTTGTCCTCTGCATCGGCCCAGTGCACCAACGGCCAATCAAAGACAGCCACTGTGTCTCCGCCCCACGATCTCATCCAATCAAAGCCGCTCGTCTCACCTGTGCTCGCTAAACCAGAGTGCCCTGCCCAACCGCTACGGACTCCAAACCCATGCCCACAGCTGGTGCAGTTGTCGCCCTCCAGACAAACCACAGCAGCCACACCTCTCATCACCACCCCTCCGCTGGCATCTCCTCAAAGGGCGTCCCCTCCATCTCCAGTGCTGCCCCTGGTATCCACCAGCAGCATTCTCGCGCCGCCACAATCCCCTTTGACCTCACAGAGCCCCACGCAAACGACTGAGACATCAAAAGACACAAAAGACAGAAAGGAAGAGCAGAAAGAGGAAGATGTACCAGACCAGACTCCTCAAGATCTGAAATGTCCAGCACCCCAAAAGAAAATCGCCCTGGCTGTTGCCGTAGATCAGCCGTCAAGTGAAACTTCGGAGAAGGTTTGGAAAAGCACAATGCATGATCACTCAAACATATGGGTTATTCAGTTGCTGATATGATATATAGAGAACAAGATAGCCGTATATTGCTAAAAGACAATTTTATAATGGCAAATGATGCATAGACAAATATTTTACTCAAAATTTGCTCAAAATTGGAAATGAGATAAGGGTAAACACTTGATAATCAGGCAGTTATTCATCAATGCTCATAATCTCAAAATCCCAAATATGGTCTGATTAATACTCAAGGCTGATATATCGGTCTAACATGACGGTATGGCAACAACACTCTACTACAACAACTCTTCCTCTTCTCTAAAGCAGCCCAACATGGCCTCGCCCCCTTTGTTGCATGTTCTCTGGGGCAGGGTTTATGTAAATTTTAGGGTTAGAAGAAGCTTGTTGTAGTCCCTACCAGCCAATTGTTGTATTCCTTAAACAGCAAATTCTTTAAAAGAAAATCTCTCCCTTTGCATTGAACTTTAGGCATCGTAACTTTGCAGATGTTGTTTATGCTCAAACAGCAACATTACACACTAGCTAAAGTTAACAAAGTTAAAAAAAATTATTTCAGCTAGTTACATTTAGTTTAACTTGATGTACTAAAATAAAACTAAAAATGAATAAAAACTATATAGACAAAAAATGACTAAAATTAAAATAAAAAAAGTATAAAAATGAATTCGAAATATTAAAAAAACTGTAATAGTATATCAATGATGATACCACAGTAATGCTTTTAATAAACATATTTTGAAATCTCTGCATTTCAGGTCTTGAATAAGATGACAGTCTGCACAGAGGATTCAAGGACTGACAGCCAAATGAAGACGCCACAGAAGAATGAGACACAGTCGCCTTCAGTCGCACCATGGCCAGCTGAGAAAGACGACCAGTGTGAGGAAACATCCACTCAGTCAGACAATCACTCAGGTACACAGTCACTTATCTATATAAAAGAAATATCACAAATATTCTCTAGTAATTTTAACATTTCTACTAGACAACAGTCAGACTAAATGAAGATTTTTGCTCAATTCTAATACTTTTCAGATGTTTCTCCTGAGAAATATACTAATTGTCTCACATGTCTCACAGAAAGTCGATACCTTAATATATACCTGAGAACTCCATAAAGTGTCCTGAGATATGAAGAAGTGTCAATAGACACTGTTGGTAATATCATAACTGTCTTCATTTTTCTAGCAATCTCCAGCCTCTCCTCTGACATGTCACCCATCCAGTCCTCCATCACTCAGCCGTTAGATGTGCCCCCTGTGCTCAGCAGCTTTTCTCCAGAGATTCTCACTTTCCTGAATGCGAAACAACCGGTTCAGCCTCCCACCGTCAGTCAAACGATAACCACAGAAGTCCAGCAACCATCAGCAGCAGCCAAACCTTTGGTTCTAACACACCTGGTGGAAGGATTTATCATACAGGAGGGACTGGAGCCATTCCCGGTAAACTAAACATCTATCAACCACTGCCTGAATAACATATCTTTGTACTAGATATGAATGTTGTTCTTCTGAACTTTCTATTCATCAAAGAATCCTGGAAATATGTATCATGCAAAACTTTTAAGCAGCACAACTGTTTTAAACATTGATAACAATAATAAGAAATGTTTCTTGAGCACCAAATCAGCATTTGAGAATGATTTCTGAAGGATCATGTGACACTGACTGAAGACTGGTGTAATGGATGCAGAAAATTAAGCTTTGTTATCACAGGAATAAATTACATTTTAAATAGTAATAATATTTCACAATATTTCTAATAATGTTTTCTTCCGAAACCCACAGGTAAGCAGGTCATCTCTGATGGTGGGTCCTGTCCGGGAGTCTGGGGTGAATGGGGTGAGGGAAGCAGAACTCATCCCTTCTAGTTCAGAACCTCCAGAGGACTCCACAGACTCAGATGATGAGGATGTGGTTACAAACAGTAAGTAAAACTTCTTCTTCTTTTTCAGGCTTATTGCAACATATTTTATTACAAAATTACCATGTAGTCTTTATCTAAACAACTGCCACACTGTAAAATTAGCAAAGCCATCAAAACATACCACATGCATGATGCAAGACACCATTGGCCTGTTCCAGATCTTTCATACAATACTGTAACGGACTAAAAAAACACTATTTGTTCCACTATTTAACCCATACAACAAAGTGTGGAAGGTTTTTCACTTCATGTACTTGAAGCTTTACTTAAGTAGCGGAGGGGATTGCTGTTAGACTGATGTTGAATGTCAAAATAGCCTTATACAATTCCTACAGTTGAGTACATAGTGCATAGTATTAGTGCATGGAGTATAGTATGCCATTTAGGACACAGCTAAGATTTTGGATCAGAATATTGCAGCATTAGCTTTAGCATAGTAGCATACAATGTTTTGAACTGGAAAAATGACAACAAAATAATATTTTGTTTAAATATAAAATATGTTTTTCTCCATTGTATTTCTCACTGTAGATGGTGTCGGACGGGCCCACAAGCTTGTTCTGCAGTGCCAGTTTTGCAAGAGGAAAGGGACCGCCCAAACATTCCCACGCTCCAAGCGCTTCTGCTCCAAATCCTGTGCCAAGAGGTACACCTCCCTTACGTCATATACCGCGTTGACAGAGTAAAATAAACAACCTGTTAGTATGACTGGCACAATAATGAATGGGTGCCTAACTTGTATTCTGTGCACATACAACTACTCCATCAACATCATTGCACTGGTAGAAACCACAACTGGAAGGGTCTGAGCATGATTTCCTGCATGTATCAAGAGTTCACTTCAAGAATAACAAGAGGTGTGCATGACTAATTGACTCAAACTGATATTTTCTGTGGTGTTGAAAAGGGTATTTCCACTGAAGCTTAACAAATTAATAAGCATATTTACAGTGGCCGCAAAAAGTGTTTAAACACACCTAAAAGTGCATGAATAGCATTGCATTATATAACAAACAACACAAAAATACAGTTTGTATATTAAACACAGTTTAAATGTTCTGGTTGTCAAATGGTAGTGGAAAATGCTCATAGTTAATGCGGTGAACTACAATTGCGGTTACTGTGCTAGGACACCTGTGTGAACTTGAGGAACTGACTTCATACCTCACACCACCTGGTCATTGCAAAATGACTAAGTGAAGTTAGTGCAGAGAATAGCTGCATCATTTGTTTGCTGCTTGTTTTATATATTGTATCTAATGCAATGATTTTCATAAATTTTTAAGTATACAACAGTGTTCATATACTTTTTAGGGTCACTGTACCTGTATGTTTGAATAGCGAGTCATGCACTCAAAGCTAGTAACTATAACTGTCCTAAAAAACTCTCACACACTTACACATACACACGGTGACAGGATGTGGTCATGGTTTGTGATAAACATCAACCCTTGACACACATTATGAGCTGCAAGGCTGATTTTGGTCAGTGTGTTGGGTTGACTTTAAAGACAACCTTTGTTTACCTCCTCTTTCTTTTTGCAGGTTCAGTTACACCAAACGTTTCCGTGCGCTCAGACGCTGTGTGAGCGAGGGGGGCCATCGATCTGAGCTCAATGGCGCCGAGGAAAATTTCCACCAGGTTTGTCCGAGGCCTGTAAAACAATGTGCATGTTTGTGATCTGTGTGCATTACTAAACTCATCTACTGCCTAGGCCAAACATGGGACCACAGAGCAGTGGAGAATCCTTCAACAGCCACCACAAGAGGGGGAAGATGGGACGGTCGCTCCGATGAAGACCAGGCTCCGCAGACACACGGAACAGGAACGAGAGCGAGAAATCAGAGTCAGACAAACAGTGCAGGAGACGAGAAGTGCTCCCACCTCACCCATAGACCCTGTGTCTCCCACCGATGTCTCCCCCTACCCAAAACCAGCACAGTGGTCGGTGGATCAAGTGTCAAGCTTTATATCCAATTTACCAGGTAAAAAGTAACAATGTGAAGTGCCACATCTATCTATCTATCTATCTATCTATCTATCTGTCTATCTGTCTATCTGTCTATCTTTCTGTATCTGTCTGTCTGTCTGTCTGTATCTGTCTATATATTTATCTATCTCTTTATCTATTTTGTCTGTCTGTCTGACTGTCTGTCTGTCTATATATTTATTTATCTGTCTGTCTTTCTGTATCTGTCTGTCTGTCTGTCTGTGTCTGTCGGTCTTTCTGTCTATCTTTCTGTATCTGTCTGTCTATCTGTGTCTATTTGTCTGTCTGTCTGTCTGTCTGTCTGTTTGTCTATATTTATTTATCTGTCTTTCTGTATCTGTCTGTCTGTGTCTGTCGGTCTTTCTGTCTATCTTTCTGTATCTGTCTGTCTGTGTCTATTTGTCTGTCTGTCTGACTGTCTGTCTGTCTGTCTATATATTTATTTATCTGTCTTTCTGTATCTGTCTGTCTGTCTGTGTCTGTCGGTCTTTCTGTCTATCTTTCTGTATCTGTCTGTCTATCTGTCTGTCTGTGTCTATTTGTCTGTCTGTCTGTCTGTCTGTCTGACTGTTTGTTTATATATTTATTTATCTGTCTGTCTTTCTGTGTCTGTCGGTCTTTCTGTCTATCTTTCTGTATCTGTCTGTCTATCTGTCTGTCTGTGTCTGTTTGTCTATATATTTATTTATCTGTCTGTCTTTCTGTATCTGTCTGTCTGACTGTCTGTTTGTCTATATATTTATTTATCTGTCTGTCTGTCTGTCTGTATGTCTTTCTGTATCTGTCTGTCTGTCTATCTATCTGTCTGTGTCTATCTGTCTGTCTGTCTGACTGTCTGTCTGTTTGTCTATATATTTATTTATCTATCTGTCTGTCTGTCTATCTTTCTGTATCTGTCTGTCTGTCTGTGTCTGTCTATCTATCTATCTATTCAATTCAATTCAATTCAATTCAATTCAAAATTACTTTATTGGCATGACTGTAAATCATACAATATTGCCAAAGCATACATAAAACAATAATAAAAACATCTGTATAATAGAAGAAAATATTATCAAATATTATAACATAACTTAAACTTAAATTAACAGTGTAACAAATTAGAACATGTCTGAACTATCTTTCTATCTATTTGTCTGTCTGTCTGTCTATCTATATATTTATCTTTTTAGCTATTTTATATATATATATATATATATATGGAATGAAACGTTTAACACTACTGTTTTTACCCCACCTAAATTGTCTCAGGGTGTCAAGACATTGCAGAATCTTTCAGAGCCCAAGAGATAGACGGGCAGGCCTTGCTTCTGCTGACCGAAGACCATCTGATGAGCGCCTTGAATGTCAAACTCGGCCCTGCTCTCAAAATATGCGCCCGCATCAACTCCCTAAAAGAAGGAGGAAGATAAAGAGAATGAAACAGAGACAAAAGAAGCTAGGTATATCCTTGTGGACCATAAGAGCACTTGCCAATAGAATAGAGCCATTTTGTGCACTTTAATCTTCAGAGATTTATGCGATAATTTCATTGTTATGAGAAAGCTTACATGTATTTGCTTGAACTAAACTAGCAAAATCTTACAGTTCTTGTAAACTTAGCCTCTGTCTGAAAGCATGGTAGCAATATAATGGTCTCAGTCTGTGAGCGTTTTACAGGATGTATATTTAATCACAGTAGGAGGGAACTGTTAGCATCTCCTTTTTTTTTTGTATGGGTAATCATGATCAGGGTCAATGATTTTATATTTTTGACTGAGAACAAAGGAGATCACTTCCTGTGTCAGCGCAGAGAGGTTCGACAAGGACGGAAGTGCTGTTATTGTGTGCATGTCCCATTGTATATATTTTCCTATCGTATTCCATACCATGTATACATGTATAACAATGCAGTGTTCTGTGTGTATAAATTTAAAAAAAAAAATGTTTTGTGAAGGATTTGTAATATTTAATATATTTGTCTTCTAAGGCTCTAGAAAGTACAAATGCGAATCATTTCAAGTTTATAAACATTTTTAAAGGACGTTTGAGATACTGACATAAATGACATTTTGTGAAATATCCGCAGTGGTACTGTGTAAATCAGACAAACTGTCAAAGATTAAGACAAGAAGAAGGTACCCAAAGGCAATCGTTTTCAATCAAGGCAGTGAAAAGGTGCCTTTTTTATGAGACCTTATGAAACTACTGTAGGCATTTTGCTGAGGCAAACTATGTACTAGATTGTGTCATCAAGTGTTGTTTCTCATTGTTACATTACCTTTCTTGTGCCACTTTTGATTATTTAATTAAACCAACTACATTTTGTTATGAAACCTTGAATTGCTCATTTATTATACCTTTTTTATATATATTTTATACCTCTTTTTGTGCTTTTGCAGGTGGCAATGTGGCTTAAACAACTTTGTGTGTTACCTTGATATGTACACTACCGTTCAAAAGTTTGGGGCCAGTAAGATTTATTTATTTATTTGTAGTAAATTAATACTTTTATTCAGCAAAGGCACATTAAATTGATTATAAATGACAGTAAAGTTTTCTACATTGTTGCAAAAATCTATTTCAAATAAATTTTGTTCTTTTTACCTTTTTTTCTATTCCCATTTCCACAAAAATATAAAGCAGCACAACTATTTTCAACAGATTAAGACATGTTTGTTGAACCAAATCAGCATATTAGAATGTTTTCTGAAGTATCACGTGACACTAAAGACTAATGACTGCTGAGAATTTAGCTTTGTCATTACAGGAACAAATTACATCTAAAAATATATTAAATTTAAAACATCTTACTGATCCCAAACTAGAGTATATGTATACTATGTATATGATGTATGTACATGATATTGCAGATCAAATATTCAAGCTGTATGTTTTCACTTATTAAGTAAGTACAGTTTAATTGAGTTTGGTATGTCATAAAGCACCCAGATATGTTCCTGATGTCAAACGTTTGTTGGACATCATAATACCATTTAACCCGCTAGATGGCATCCACACCCAAAATGCTATTTCATGCTTCATCAGAAAGCGTCTTTTAGTTTTGATTGGCACAAAGTTCTGTTGTATTTTGTCAAATATAATCGCGATTATTTAATTTGGGAATATGCCGAATAACTATAACACTGGGAGAGAAAATGTGAGCAGAAGAGACATATTAATGCTGTAATAAATCAAAGAATGTTATTCTCCAGGTTCTGAGGGAAGGCTATTGTGACGTATCTGCCAATGCTCTCTTCTGATTGGCTGAAAGTTCTGTTGGGCACGTCCACTATAAAAAGTAAATTGGATTCCAAATGGATTGTTTTACAGTCCATACTCAAACTGTTAGTATACTAATCTTCTCCAGAATGCGTTTTATATTTTTTTAAATAACTATTTGTGTTATTGAATGTTTTTGATTTGAAGAGTATATTTTAGTCAACTTTGCGAACACATTTTACTTTCAGTCAGAATGTCTCATAGCTGTCGCCTGCTTTGTGGTTTTTTAATGAGCTGCATCGGCTGGACTGGTATTATAATAGCGACCTCAACGAACGACTGGGTGGTGACCTGTAAGTACAACATGCACACCTGCAGGAAGATGGATGAGCTGGAGACCAAGGGCTTGTGGACAGAGTGCGTCATCTCTACTGCTCTCTATCACTGCATCTCACTCAACCAAATCCTCGATATACCGGGTGAGAAAGAGTTTGTTGTTGTTTTTTTTTTTTTGTATGCATCCTTTTTCTTATTCATGGATTAAAAACAATTCAACATTTAGTTTAGTCGCTTTTCACATTTTAATTTTAATTTTTTACTGTTTTCCCAGAATACTTTTTGGTTCGTGTATGATATTATTTGATATTTGACATTATGATATTTTGATTTAAGCTTACATCCAGACGTCTCGCGCTCTGATGGTCTCCGCCTCTCTGCTCGGACTGCCCGCTCTGGCGCTCGTGCTGCTGGCGATGCCCTGCGTCAAACTTAGCCAAGAGACTGAAGACACCAAACACAGACGCGCAGTCCTGGGAGGACTACTTATACTGTTCATATGTGAGTCTCTGTCTGCCTGTCTGTTTAAACAACTATTGGAATTTCAATGGACAGTTCATAAAGGGATAACGTTAGGTCACTCAAAACAATTAAAGGGTTAGTTCACCCAAAAATTAAAATTCTGTCATTTATTACTTACCCTCATGCCGTTCTACACCCGTAAAACCTTCGTTAATCTTCGAAACACAAATTAAGATATTTTAGTTGAAATCCGATGGCTCCGTGAGGCCTCCATAGGGAGCAATGACACTTCCTCTCTCAAGATCCATAAAGGTACTAAAAACACATCTAAATCAGTTCATGTGAGTACAGTGGTTCAATATTAATATTATAAAGCGACGAGAATATTTTTGGTGCGCCAAAAATACGGGTGTGGAACGGCATGAGGGTGAGTAATAAATGACAGAATTTTGATTTTTGGGTGAACTAACCCTTTAATAATGTGCTGGTTGCTCTTTTCAATGAATGAAAGGTGACTGAGGGACTCAAGATTCGAAAGGAAATGATCTTAAAAGTAGTCCACATGGTTTGTGCGCTGTATGCCAAGTCTTCTGAACTCATTGGATATCTTTTTTTTGATGAATAGACCAAAAGTCATTATATATCCCACCTCTTTTGGAATTGTTGAGTCAATGAGTGAACTTGAGAACTGGATCAATCCAATAATGAACAAATGAACTGGATCAATCGATTCATTAAAAAAAAAAATCACTCACAAGAATGATTCATTGATATCAATACTTCGCTAATAAACTCTAATAAATACCAATAATTAGGATTTTCAATTAATGGGGCATACATAAATAGTGTATTTCCATTAAGTGAACTTTCATTTGTAAGTGAACTTTCTTTTTTAAATATGTGGATTCAACATTTTATACTAATATTTCCCATCAGTGACACTAATAATATGTTTATTTATTTATTTTGCGCCTTTCAAGAACCCAAGGACGCTTTACATGAAGTTGCTATATAACATGAATACAGTCTACAGTCAGTATACAACACGTAATCAACCAAATGGAACAGACAAAGAAAGTTAATCTACATTAAACTTACAAAAACAAGCATAGAGCTGGAAAATTGGGACAGACAATCAATTAACAAAACATAAAGTGAATAAGTGAGTTTCGAGAGCAGTTTTAAAGGTCTGAAGAGAAGGGACATCACGAGGGTCTTGTGGTAGTTTGTTCCAGAGCTTGGAAGCTGATATGCTGAAAGCCCTACCACCCACACTAGATAGACAGAACTTGGGTACTGCAAGCAAGTTTTCAGAGCTCGATCTCAGAGTACGGGCAGGGACATAGGGGATAATCAATTCGTAGAGATAGGAAGGTGCTAAACAATGACGAGCCTTGAAAACTAGAGTAAGAATCTTAAACTGGATGCCTACACTCTTACAAAACAAATGTTGTATGCTTTCATAAAGAACCTCTAAAGGGTGAAAATAAAATGAAATTTCTGTCGTTAATTACTCACACTCATGTCATTCCAAACCCACAAGACCTTCGTTCATCTTTGGAACACAAATTAAGATATTTTTGATGAAATCCAAAAGGTTTTTTATCTCCCATCAATGATGCGCGGGTTGATCCAAAATGAGCGGGTGCCTGCGGTCACCCGCGGTTACCCGCGGTTACGAGTCATCCAAAAATATTTTTAATGATATTCGGGTCGCGGTCGGTCGGGTCGTTTGAAATAAAGATGCCAATTAAACCTTTGTAATTTATATAGTACTAGACACAATTTTCTATGAAATACATAGGCCTAGACTTTATTGGCTGAATAACTTGCGCGAAGATGACGCACGAGCTCAGTCTGCAGGTAGAGATGGAAGCGGCAAGAGACAAGGTGAAGACTGGGGAGTGGAAGCTCCACAAATACACAAATAGAAAGAGCAAAGTGTGGGAGACATTTGCCGAAATAATGAAAGAATGAAATAGTAACATTATTAATGTTGAGCGTTATTAACTTTTGAATAAATGCTGGCGCGGGACAAAATGCCAGATTTCCCAACACGTTGAACTGAGCCATTGCACCATTTTAATAGGCTACTTTTAAACGCATATAGCTCAGTAATGTCAGTTTTATGTATTTTCTGCAGAGGGGGCGGAATTTTTGTTGGGAAAGTCGGGGGAGAGACGCACACTTCGATTAGACTGGATAAACACATGCAGCATCTTAATTGTTAAGAAAATGAAACGAAATAAATGAATAAATCAAGCCTTTATTACATAACACTAGGCTATATCATACAGCATTCAGAAAAAGAACAGTTTGCGCTCCTAAGGGCTGTCACACTTTTCCAAATATGGCCCAATGACGCTACGATGAACATTTACTACTTTTAAAAAATGCGGGTAAGGAAGCGGGTCGGGTACAATATTTTCTTTCTTTTTTTTTTGCGGTCCGAGTTGCGGGCGGGTTAGTTGAAAACGTCGGTTGGGTGCGGGTTGTTTATACATTGATCCGCGCATCACTGTCTCCCATAGAAAGCAACAAAATTACCACATTCATGGTCCAGAGAAGTAGCCAAGACATGGTTAAAATAGTCAACATGACTACAGTGGATCAACCTTAATGTTATATAGGGATGAGATTACTTTTTGTGCGCAAAAACAAAACTTGTGCACCAACTGGAAGAGGAAAAATTGTTGAATAAAGTCATTATTTTTTTGTTTTTGCGGACAAAAAAGTATTTTCATTGCTTCATAACATTAAGGTTGATCCACTGTAGTCACGTTGACTATTTTAACAATGTTTTTACTACTTCTCTGGACCTTGAATGTGGTAATTTAGTTGCTTTCTATGGGAGATTAAAAAAACCTCTTGGATTTCACCAAAAATATCTTATTTTGTGTTCCGAAGATGAACGAAGGTCTTATGAGGGTGAGTAATTAATGACAGAAATTTCATTTTTGTGGGAACTAACCCTTTAACATCCAAGGAACCACAAAAGGTTCTTTATAGTAAAAAAAAAAAAAAACGTGCTTCAGATAATTAAAACGTTCTACACATTAAGAAAATATATGGTTCTTTTAAGAACTTTCACCCAAAATTGTTCTTCTGTGGCTTTGCTGTAGAAAAAAAAAACTTAAAAAACAAACTTAACTTGTGTAAATTACTACACTTATTCAACCCCATCATTGTAAATGTAGCTTTTACCGAAACGCATTTAACCGATAACAATTGTGTGCCATTCCTAGTACAGTCATCATGACACATTCAAATGATTCAATTTCCTGTAAAGAACCCACTGGTGTATTACTCCAGAATCTAAAATATAGTCATTTATTAATCTCTTGAAAATTTAGCAGTTCTAAGCAAAATGCTAGATGTTGTCCTGTGGTTGCTCACATCCTCCCTGAAATCATGCTTTCAACATACAGGGCTGAAAATGTCCTTGACTGAAGTAACTATAAAACATCCAGATTTCCTACATCCTGTTAAGAGTGGGAAGAGCCAGTCATGATCAACTGTCTGACCCATTTTTACAGGTGTTTTGGGCTGGTTTGCAATTCTGCAAATACAAATAAAACTCCTAATCTTATGCTTGTAAGTCAGTCTGTTATTCTCTGTGATTATGGTGCTGTCATTAGGAAGAAATTATAGTGTCCTTCCTTTCGTTTCAGCTCTGTGTGGGATAGTGTCAACGGTGTGGTTCCCCATTGGAGTGCTTCATGAGGACGGCCTGATGTCGTTTGGATTCTCTCTGTATGCTGGCTGGGTCGGTTCAGCCCTCTGTTTTTTTGGCAGCTCAATGATGATTTGTTGCTCAAGGGGCGATGGCCCAACTCAGAATCCTGAAAACCGCTACTACTACTCAAAACACAGTGGAGTAACCAACTCCGGCCCTCCTATTAACAGTCATGCCAAGAGCGCACATGTGTGAGACACAATGGATAAGACAAGCTTACCTCAAGATTTGGACACACACACATGCAAGCTCACACACACCAATGAAATATGTGAAGAATTTGTTTTCCACTGCCATGGTTTGACTGCAAACATGTGATTTGGAGGGAACAGAGAATTCGGTGGAAACTTGTGCTCGCAGACGTTTGAAAATTAAAGGCTTTGTTTGAACAGACGTTGAAATGAATCCAAAGGGAAACAGTTCTTTCTTCCCTAAGCATGTTTTTTCATAGATGGTTGTGAGTCGATCTATTCACGCATTATTAATTTTGCTCCTATATTTTATTTGCCAGTGACATTATTTTAATATGTTCTTTACTTAGCTTTACATAGGTTGGGCATAATAAGTTCATGCCAACATTTAGGAAAGCATATACAGCAGATGGACAGGAAAACTATGTGTTAAAATGACCAGATGTCATCTGCACTGTTTTCCTGGAGAGCGTCTCACAGCATCCTGCACACAACCTCCTAGGAAATCACCATTTGAAATTTGAGAAAAAATATATGCAACAGGAAACCGGGTCATTTTTCAGGCCTTATATGGTTGGTGATTGATTTGTTGTGGTAATGTATTATTTTATGCGTTCTTTGGGAGTTTCAGGATGTAACATGTCCACTATGTTATGCATGTTGAGTTTATTGAGTGATTTGTTCTAAATCGTCATGCCGTCTCATGATTTAATGTGTCTGAATGAAAACATGAACCCACAAAATATTCTTTTTTAAAATGCAAATCATTACTGTTATGGCTGATGATGACAAAAAAAGACACCATTCGTGCTTGTAAAATATATTATTTTTTAATATTTCATTTTAAATATATTTGTATATTCTCCTCAAACATTTAACTCTTGATCTCTGTGTATTTACATGTGTTCTGAATCAGAATGATTTTACACACATAGCTGTAGTGAAGAAATGTAAATATCCCTGTGCAAACCTAAACAAGGGTGAAACCACAAGAGCAAGACATTTCTACAAACCAACATAGAAAGAATTTGATATCGATGTCGCAAAATATTTTGAGAACTATTAAGCTTTCACAGGGAGCCAATCATAATATTTCCCCTTGAAATTCAAGGGAGTGCTTGAGATTTTAGATCAAACACAGCTGTGAAGATGATGTAAGGTGAAAAGTCCACTCAATGCATCTTTAAGGGGGTTTCTGCTCATGTAGTAACAACTTGCATTGGTTTTTGCTTTAAAGAGATTTTATTATTTATATGGAGGGCAAGTAATATCTTAGAGTAAAAGAGTATTGTGTGAACACTGAAACGGCAGCTCACATCAGAAAGACATTATATTCGATTTTAGAAGAATAACATTAAGAAGGGGTTATTTAAAGGCACTTATGAAGCCTCAATAATAAAAAACTGGTCTAAACATCCCTCTAGATAAGTCACTTATCTATCACAAGGTGCAAATGCATTTACCAACCTGTTTAAGAACACATATTTTTCACAAAGAAATACACTCAAAAATGTTTTAATACATAGTGAGACATGATTAACACTATCAAACCTAGGAAATTCATCAGTGACTGATTTTGTCAAGTAGAATGTGTTCCTGGATTACAATACAATAGGCAGAGTACTAAACCTAACCAATAACTACCCAACCTTGTTGTTTTACAGCATCACTTGTTTAGCATTAGTTTTGTCTTTTTGGACAAAAATATTTGTTACATTTATTTTGTCATGTCATACTTATTTACATTTTGATCCAGAAACATATTCTGTTTGGAAAAATCATGGTCACCCAAATCCAACCTCTATTGCGACAACAGTTAAGTCTATATTGCTCACTCCGGTGAATATTCTTCATTGACCAGCTCCTCAAAGCCTTTATTGGTCCTGCCTTTACTTTTGTAATTGTGACTGTTGGATGGTCTCTGTTCATCATACTGCTGCTGGTACTGATAGCCACGTTCCTCAGCCGCCCAGCCCTGGTACTGTCCCTCCTCTTCGTCCTCCTGAGGAGGAAGGTCTTCATCAACATTGAAGCTGTCGTCAACCTCCGTGTCGTACCTCTGGTAGGAGCTGGCGTGAGCCGCTTCCTCTCTAGCGCTGAGTTCCAGGGAGCTGTTCCACATCCCATAGCTAAAATAGATCAGCACACCTGTAGGGCGAAGAGATAGAGTCAGGTAAGGCCTGTTCACACCAAGGAACTAGAATTATACATTTAATAATTGTTTTGATTATATGATAATAGGGAAGTCCACATCATAGCTGTAACCAGGGCTTGACATCAACACCTGCCAACGCAGTCACTTTTACTAGTCACTTTGGTGAGTTGAATTTTATATATAATATATACATTTTTAATTATAGTCTTTTAAAAAGGCATCTGATATAATAAGCTAAGTGCAATGCAGTTGTCAAAAATACAGATTTTTTGATACATATCAATACTGAAATATCTGAAACACTTCCAATAATCATTTTCCACAGAATAGACACATGATACCAGCTGCACTTTCTTGCTCATCATTCAGACAGTAAGTTAACACAAATCCGTCTCCTCTCACTCACTCATTTCATTTGCTCCAGATTGAATTGGCCTGGGATTGCACGTATTGTGCATAATTTTACTCATTCTCGCAGATTTTGTGTTCACACCCAAAGTGCGCACACATAAAGCTGTCTCTCAGTGCTAAATTGAGTTCTTTTTTACTGTTTACTGCACTTAAACAATCAAATACACACAAAATAATGTCAAAATGTCAGCCTTGGCGAGCACTCATGTAAACACGGTCAGTTAAGTAAACGTAAACAGTTGAGAAAGAAACAGTATAATGGATCTGTGCGTCGGGTCGTAAAGTGACAGCAGCCTAATATACCTGCTGCCAAATTATGAGATAATATTACAAATATTTATATGGCAGTTTTTCCCCATGGTATCGATGTCAAAATTGTGGCCAGTGAAAATGAGCGGCTAATAACTTTGTAAAACCACTTGCCACAGTGGCTGGTGAGCAAAACAGTTAATGTCAAGCCCTGTTGGTAACGATAATGACACAGAGGAGTGATATTGTTGGAATCAATTTTCTTCCAGATGATGAACAATAAAAACACTGACAGCCAATCAGAATCCATTTGACTTTAAAGAGCTTAAGCATTTGAAGTGGCAGATGAGATATCTTCAGCATCCACTTATAGTCATCGTTAGGGCTGGGCGATATATGACAAGCTACGCAATATCGCGTTCATTATCGCAGATGAATCGCCTTCGATAATGAACGCGATATTGCGTAGCTTGTCAGTGATCTACGGCTCTGTCTATTAAATGCCGTTCCATTTGAAAGCAGGTGATGGCGATTTAGCGGTAATCAGGGAACCGGCTTTACTGACGAAATGCACGTGACAATCGCATGCGATATATCACCCAGCCCTAGTCATCGTTCTTGGTTTGAATTGGCCTTTACAGATGATTGGGAATATATGGAGTATATAAAGAGAAGACCTGGCCTACCTAGTGAGCACCACACCACAAAGCGCACCCAGGTGATGCTGGATAGTTTGAGCATGAGGTAAATGTTCACCAGCATGGCAGCTATAGGCACAAAGGGCACACAGGGTGCCATGTAAGGCAGCTTTTTAGGGTTCTCAGGTTGCCGAAGAATAACAACAACCAAAGCAACCATGAGGATAATTATAGTCATTATAAAAGGCATTATTGCCCAGCGGGCTCCTCCTGAAACCCGTTCGAAGCCGTAGATGACGAGCGTCCATAGAAAGAAGGTCAGGATGAAGAAAAGGAGGACGCAGGAAGTAACAGTACGTCCTGTTGCAGGAGTGGGCTTATCGCCCACGTTCGGCAGGCCCAAACGCATCCGCATAGTGTAATACTGAGACCCCAATATGCGTTTCAAAAGACTATCAGAGTCGTCTGCCTCGATGCCATTCTCTCCAACGCCGAAACCAGAACTGTCCGACTGGTAGCCCCCAGAATCCGACTTTTCAATCAGCGTTTCGTCGTCTCCTTTGGAGGGAAGGTTCTTGGCCCCACAGGGGTTGTCGGCATACCCTTCTCCACAAGGTGAGTTCATGTACTTCTCACTAGCCGCCATCATTTCCTCTTTCCTCTTCCGTTCCTCCTCTTCCTCCTCTGTGAGGAAACTGGTGAAGCCGTCTCTATCGGGCTGATATCGCAGTAGCAGCACACACACCGACACCAGCGTGTAGGCCAGCAGCGTGCCGATGGACATCATCTCGATCAGGTCTCTCAGACTCACTAGGAGAGCCAACAGAGCAGCCAGAGACCCCGATACAGCACAGGCCACCACGGGGGTCTCTGTGTGGGGACTCACAAAGGACAGGAACCTGCCATACACACAAGCAAACTTGGGATGAAATGCCTGTAAAATAAGCATATGAGCATAACAAATAAAGAGAAAGCTGCACACATATTAAAGACTTTATATTACCCAAGATAGTGTTAGTGGGAGAAACTGTAACATGCAATATGGCGGCTCTAGTAAAAGAAGTAGCATCTTCTAAATAAAACAGGCAATTGCCAAAAGAGTGCATTAGTATCTGCCCACTTTTTCAGCGGTTTTGATTCCGGAATAATATTTTCCATTCTCTTTCCCAGAGAAACGTTATAAGCCATTAACCAAGCCAACCAGCAATGAGGGGAATCACAAGATTACACACTGAAATGTTGTATTTGGAAATCTGGAATTTGGAAAAGGTACAAGACTGTGTATTTAAAGGTGAAGTATGTCATTTCTGCGACACTAGTGGCACCTAGCAGAAACATTTCTTGACATCCCATACCCGTTTTCCAACAGCATGAACCGGGTGCTAGTTCAGAGCTAGTGACATTGTCAGTTCAGAGTTCTAAGAACCGGTTAGCCTTTCCACGGGCTAGAGAGCCACCTGAGGGCAAGGTTTACGTCACTGATTACTTCATCTTTCTCAGCAATGCTAGAGCGGCAGCACCAAACACAAACACACATCAACAATGCAGACGTTGCGTTACTATTGATGCTCATGGCTTTGTAAACCTACATCAGCATCCAAACATAGCGAATCTAATATGTTTATGCAGCTTGCCGTAATTTGTATAGACAGAGATTAGAATTGAGCTGCTATTAGCTCGGTTAGCTGCTATTTCAAAAAATGGCAATCACAAGTTTCTGTTCATCTTGTTGGTCACGGTAATCCCGCCCCCAGGCCCTGATGCAAACGGTTCTAAAGGGGCGGTCACACTGCACTTTTCGTTCCATTGACTTCCATTCAAACGCGTGCAAATGCGTCAGACCGGAAACGCAAGCTCGTGAGAAAAATTTCGCATTTCGCTGCGTTCCAAAGTTCAAGTTTGGTGAACTCTGACCTGCGAATTCGCATCACGTGAAGACGTGCAACCAGTAGAAGATCGATTCGTCACGGCATGACCTCTTGGCTGTATTAAAAGAATTATATTTTTTGTAGTAAAGTCGAGTAGGTTCTATATTTTTACATTTTGAATGTATTGCTTTAAAGGTGCTAAAGAGGATGTTTTGTTTTATACATTTTTGCAATATTACTTGAAAGACTATTTATTAGGTGCACTGAAAGTAATAATATTAATTTACATCATCTGTGCACGAGGTAGGGCCTTAAAAACATCAGCCAATCGTTTACGCGATCATCGCGTAAACGATTGGCCCTCTGGCTTGTCAATCACTGCCGTGACGTTCCTTGTGAGAGACATGTGCGGATTGGCCCTCTGGCTTGTCAATCACTGCCGTGACGTTCCTTGTGAGAGACGAGCGCGGCTGCGCGCTCCAGTAACTTTCCACACCCCACAGGCGCCGCATGCAGTGTTTTTGTCAGGACACAGGAGTAACAACTGCAGATTATGAGTTACCTGAGGTGAGTCCGACATAATGAATCCAAAAAACACGACACAGCAAATGCCGGTGGTAAACACTCGTGTTCCAATACTCGGCAACGCGTTTTGGGAGGCGTTCCTTTGAAGTGAGCTGTGAAGGAGGGGGGCTGTTCTTACGCATGCGCTCATTTGAAAAACTCAGTAACAGTCTTTGGATTCTCAGTCGACGAAATCCTCTCTATCACCTTTAAGTTATGGGTTGAATTCATGTTTATAAAAAAGACGTCGTAGACAGTGACGTCATATCACGACCGTTACAGCATCCGAATAAATTTCGCACGTTTAAAGTCTAGTGTGACCGCGGCTTTAAAGGGGCGGTCACACTGCACTTTTCGTTCCATTGACTTCCATTCAAACGCATGCGAATGCGTCAGACCGGAAACGCAAGCTCATGCGAAAAAATCCGCATTTCCCTGCGTTCCAAAGTTCAAGTTTGGTGATCTCTGACCTGCGAATTCGCATCACGTGTGATGGATCCGAAATGGTCAATATTCATATTCATGCACTTTTATAAATATTTATGTTAATCGTTTATGGCTTATGATTTATCAGTTTCACTTTTGATTTCCTATATTTATGTACTCATACTTTATAGATTAATTCTTATCATATTTTCAAGTATTTACTTGTTATTGTACCCTTATGGTTATTTTATATTTAAGAGTATGATTGCTATGTTCAATTGTTCTTCAAGTGTTCTAGTGTGACAGGTCACGCTGACACGTTTGTGGTTAGACATTGGACGCCTGCAGAATTAACCATTTGAATTCTGATCAAAATATGTCTGTTATTTTTCCTGATGACATTTAAAAGGGTAAGATTTGCAAAATTCCCTATAGGGGATAAAACAACTATTTTTGACACTGGACCAGTGGATGACGTAGTGGGTGAAATAACCTTTTCTTTTAGAACAAAAACATCAATTTAGAACAAAAACATCAGTTTGTGTGGGTTAGGAATTTCCCTGTATGCTTATGGTATAATATGGACTGAGTTGTTGATAATTCAGCTTTTTCCCTCCTTTGCTCTCCTTGACTTCTACTTCTTGTCTCTTATCTGCAAATGTCTTAATTATTGCTCTTTTTGATCTTCATCTATTAGATACAATACTCTGGATTTTACAATACTCTAAATTTTATTATTAACTATTGACTAATACTTTATGATGGTTATTTTACCTTTTGGTTTTATTAAGTATTTTCATTATCGATTAAAGTTTGCGTGTGAGGCTAAATTTAATTGTAATGAATAAATAATTTTTCATCAACTTTATCTACTGCCTGGATCTCATTTTCTCAAGTTTCTGCATCAACGTGAAAACGTGCGACCAGTAGAAGATCGATTCATCACTGCATGACCTCTTGCCTGAATGAAAAGTATTATATTTTTGCAGTAAAGTCGAGTAGGTTCTATATTTTTACATTTTAAATGTATTTAAGTTATTTGTTGAATTCATGTTTATAAAAAAGACGCTGTAGACCGTGACGTCTTATCACGACCGTTACAGCTTTCGAAAAAATTTCGCACATTCAAGTCTAGTGTGACCGCGGCTTTAGAGCAGCAATGTTTTGGTGATACTTACGAACCACTTTTCCTGGTTCTTTGGGTGTTGAAAGACAAAGAACTGATTTGAAATAGGCTCTGAACCAATACTCAAACTGCCTTGGTGGAAAAGGGTAGACAACAACATAAGCCGCTTTTCCACTGTCGGGCCGAATGGTTCTTAGAATGGTAAGGAACGGTTCTAGTTGTTTTTCCACTTGAGCCTGGTTCTGCACGGCACGATTACAAACCCTTCTCGGCCCGGAGTTCGTTGGAGTAAACCGTTGCGTTACCAAGGCAACAGCTGACGCTTTTGTATTACATTCCAAAGAGTGGCCGTTATCAGCCCCACAGTGGAAAATGAAACCGTAACCGTACCAGCTGGTCCGGATCGGCACTGAATGGAACGGTCACGCAATGAGAACCGTTCTGCCCGATGGTGGAAAAGCGGCTATAGTGTCGGCTCAGATCCGGCCTGGATCTGGGTCAACACTATGTTGCTGTCTGGGATGACAATGGAGATGGATTCAACAAAAGCAGGGTCCATTGATTAACAATCTCGGAACTCGCAGCAGGTCTGTCTTTAAAAGTTTATATGTTATTGTTAAAAATGATTTCCCTATGGAGAAAATAAATGGAGTTTTTATTTCTGGAATCTGACTGTTGCACTCTATTGGTAAAGTCATTGCATCACTGAAGCTGCTGTTAGAAGCTCCATTTCCCATAGAAACCTGATATTCGCACTTAGGGCTGCACATTGGCTAAACCAACATTAAATATAGAATTTTTTTATGTTATTGGAGCATAAGAAAACTTATGTTCTTGTCAGATTTTGTTGCTGATTTGACTTAAATGTTACTTTCCCATTCAAATAGATAGGAGTTGGATGGGATAGACCTTGGATGCCTGAAGTAGCTGCACGGAGGCATTGCAAATAAGGCTGCCGAGTGAACTGACTTCCCTCGAAAGGGACTCATGTACCTGAAGAGCAGACCATCTCCCGCCATGGCATAGATGACTCTCGGCATTGGGAACAGAGATCCCAGCAGGCTGACAGTGAGTCCTGCAACAGCACCCATGGCTACAATATACTTTCCTGCCAGGAAGCCATGATCGGCAAACATTTCCATGAGTGGGGCATCTCCATCAATCAGGTTAAATGGCACCAGCAATGTCAGAATCACACTCACCTAAGACATATAAACAGGTAAAATGATTATTATTTGGCAGTTTGTCAAAACAATACATGAAATGTCCTCTCATTTATAGGTGGCTGTGGACGGATACTGTAGGATGATTCATCCAATTCCATTGTACAGTAAGAAAACGTGACTCATTTAATCTGTCTCGGGAGGGTAAAAGGAAATCGCTTTCTGATTAATATTTGAAAAAGGATGAGCAGAGATCTTCATCTCTAAGGATAAGGATTGGGCCTCTGGAGTGAGAAGACTTAAATAAATTATAGTCCAGCTCTGAAGTGCTTGAATGATTAATTGAATTGTGTGAATGTAAGCTGGAATACTCGCATGCAGTGTTTGTCCTTTAAATATTCCATATAGCAAATATCTATCTATCTATCTAGATACAGTACAAATATCATAGAACAGTAACAATATCATATTTGGTAAACTTGTTAAAAATGACTGTGTTAAACATAATGAAATAAAATTAGTAAGGGGGTATGAGAGGAGTCACTGTACTCACAGAGACGTACGCCGTGAGACAGGTGACGAGAGAGGCTGTTATGGCATATGGAATGGAAGTGTCTGGGCTCTTGGCTTCTTCTCCTGTTGTGGCAATAATATCAAAGCCAATGAAGGCATAGAAACAGGTTGCAGCTCCTTGCATGACCTACAGAGTGCATAATATATATTGATCTCTATAGTAGGTAATTTTGCCAAACATCACATTCAATACAGACAAATAGAGTAAAACATTTTCTACCCTACAGTTGAGATTCTTACCCCTGACCAGCCATAGGGAAGAAACCTCCCATCCTCCCAGTTGGCTCCAGAAAGGAAAAACAGTCCGGCAATCACCATGAAGACCCACACGATCAAGTTAATAACATTCAGCACGTTATTGAAGCTCACAGAGTTTTTCACCCCTAAACCCACAATCACCGTCACCACCATAGCGATCAGCAGAGCCAGTAGGTCTGGATAAGATTCCTCTCCTTTACCTGATATGAGATACATGAAGAAACAAACTGTGTGGTGAACATCAACATGAACATCAACCACACAGGTAAATTGTTTAGCATCTCATTACTATGTAAGACACTCACCCAAGCCATTCAACGTTCCAAGATGGTTGATCATGTAGCGACTGATGGTGTGATTGGCTAAAGAGTCGAACATGCTGCTCAATGCACTGGCCCCTGCCGCTGTACCAATCAGATACTCCAAGATGAGATTCCAGCCAATGAAAAAGGCCACAAATTCTCCCACTGTGACATAACTGTAAGTGTAGGCGGAGCCTGTTGTCTTAGGCACTCTCACTCCAAACTCAGCATAGCAGACCCCTGTGTTAAAATCTGATATTAGCTGTTTGACAAGTACATTATAGAGCAATACACTTAAAGTAACGATTTTGGATTTTTTTTTTCTTTTTTTTCTCGGACGTGACTTTGGTCTGGATTTGATTCAGATGAATAACCTGGTTTTTGGACTGACAAGTCTCAGTCTTGGGGTTAGGATCTGGTCTAGAACTGGGTCTTGATGGGTCTGGTTAACTCTTAATGATCAATTTTTTAAAATAAAACACTTAGTCAATTCACTATAGCTGCTTTGTCAAGAGACCCTCCATAAACCCCCTAAATGTGGGTTCATGAACTTTAGACTTAAATTTAAAGAATTTGATCTAAATAAAGCAATGAAAATCTCAGCACAGCTGCCCATAATTACAGACAGAGGTGGGGTCATCAAAAAACATGAAATATGCAATTGTAAAGTCGACTGGAAAGATGAGAGGCCTATTTATATTGCACCAGCAGTGATTTTTTGACACTCTAAACTGCATAAATTGCTAGCCATAAAGTCTCACCTGACAGAATGGATGCCAAAGCTGCAATGATGAAGGACAAGATCACTCCAGGTCCTGCCATTTCCTTAGCAACAAGCCCAGCAACCACATACATGCCAGTGCCTACGCAGCTGCCCACCCCGAGTGACACCAGATCGACTGTAGTGAGCACACGGGCAAGTCTGGTGCCATGCAGGTCACCTGGGCCCTCCTGCATGGAGTCCACAGGTTTAGTGCGCAGGATTCGTGAGTGGAGTCCATACCAGGACGACTCCCACTCAATTCTCCTGGGATCCAGTTTAGCAAAGACAGCACTCATCCTTCACAACAGGAAGACTCGGATGAAAGAAGGGTGAGGTTTGTCCTCTCTTATGTGACAGTCACCTCCCAAATCTCTCGTTCCAGGTGTTTCCTCTAAACTTGTCTTGTATGACTGTCTCCTGCTTTATTCTTTGCTCCCTTCTCTCTCTCTCTCTCTCCCTCTCTCTCTCTCTCTCTCTCTCTTTCTCGCACAGTCTCAGAGAGGATCCATGAGCTGATCACTCAACATAGTGCTCTATATTGAATCAGCAATGACTTCCTACAAAAAAGGAAAGCATGCAAATCACATATTATCCAAGGATAATGAAACTAAGAAAACACAGTGACATCACATTGGGTTTAATACGGCAGAGAAACATGTTCAGTAGTCGAACAATAGAAAGTGTCCCTGCATTCATTTAGGTGAAATGTTGCTATGGTGGCACATCTCATTAAACTTGCAGATTAGCATATGAAGAGGATCAGATTTCCAGTGGACATTGATATACTAATAGAGAGAACAATGTGAGCAGAATGTCATATTTCAGCCAGGAGAAACAGTGCAGAAGTCTGTAAATAGAATAAAATTGGTGCTTTAGGATATAAACATTGATATAACATTGACATTTCACTGTTACAGACAAGCATGTAAAAAGTGCAAACAATAGTTTAAAATGTTACCAGCTAATATTATAGAGATATATAATTCTTATATAGATATATAATTCTTCCTAAATTAAATGATATTGTACTGTACTATATATATATATATATATATATATATATATATATATATATATATGAAGACTTCAGATGCAAAAGCCTCTAAGTGCCGTCTGAAATTTTCTTCTAAAATGAACATTTTTGTCAAGCTCGTATGTTTATTTTCAGTTAACTCACTTTAATGGCAATGAAAAGGACCTATTAATTACTATTAAAGTGGAATTACTAAACAATACAATAAACTATACAAGCTTGATAAAAATGCTTAAGTTAGAAGAAAATTTCAGATGGCACTTAGAGGCTTTTGCATCTGAAGTCTTTATATATATATATATATATATATATATATATATATATATATATATATAGGCTATACAATGTTGGGGAAAGTTACTTTTAAAAGTAATGTATTAAAATATTGTGTTACTCCCTAAAAAAATTAACTGATTGCGTTAGTTATTTTTTATGGAAAGTAATGTGTTATATTACTTTTGCGTTACTTTTTCTCATTTGGGCTGGGCTGCTTGATTATTTGTTTTATAACAACAAAAAAGTGCTATTTTTGGCAAATGTAAAGGCCTTTTGCACTAACTCCTGATTTCTCTCAACATGGGGACAGGAGAGCTGTCAGTCAACAAATGGTAAAATTAAGTAACTTGCGTTACTTATTAGAAAAAGTAACTCAGATATTTTATTGTAAATTTAAAAGTAATGCATTACTTACCTAGTTACTTGAAAAAAGTAATCTGATTACGTAACTTGCGTTACTTGTAATGCGTTACCCCAACCTTATGCGCCAGAAAAACGTGTGTGCAGTCATCTTTAGAAATTTGTCTTTGAACTTCCGTTTTTGCAGTATCTCTGTATATTTTATGGCATCGGCTGTCAAAAAATAATTAGCTGGTGAACTGGATTTACTTATTGTAGAGTTAACAAAAGTTATCATGAACATTGTAATGTTTACAGCAGATGTCTTAACAAATGTAAGTAGACCGGGAAGATTTTAAAACAAACAGTTCATTCATAAATACGTAAGACCGCTGTGGAAAGCTGAAAAGGGGCGGAGCTACATAAGGTTATACAATAGATGTGTGTGTGTGTGTGTGTGTGTGTACTAAAGAACTAAAGAATATGGAATATATTACTAACGGGAAATATATAATAAGCATGATTAATACAGGCTAATAAATTCCCAACAGTCTTAATAAAACAAAATGAAACAATAATAATATCAATGTGTCAGAAATTTAGTGTTAAACAGTATTTAAGGTGAGCCTCAAATATCCCACTGCTTTGGAAATCCTTGTTCCCAATAACATTTTAGAGATTAGCATAATATAAAAATGTGGATTTACTAAATTGTCATGACTTTTGAATGCATTTTCCATAACTACAGTTTTTCCTAACGTTTCTTTCCTAACATTTCCATTACTGTCATCATTTCACCATACTACTTTCTGTCGTCTATCTGCATGAAGCCCATTCATGAACCGTCAAATGTGATGTTAGTCTCACCATCTGCTTCTATCCACCATGTTCCTCAAGGCTTCTTTTGTTTTCCCTGCACTGATAGCATCACCACACAGCGCTATCTTGTTTCTTTCAATCTAATGCAGGCCTGCCGCTCACTGAGACAAGCTACAGTTGCCATCACAGACCCAAGATCTGCTGGATCTGCCTGTTGGTAATTACCAGTCCCACTGCTCTGTCAGAGCCTGCAGGCTCTGTTTCATACAACCTGACAATATCTCAGCTGTTAGCAAAACACACGGAAAACTGACACACAGCTGACAGTGATTTACCAGATGATGTCAGATATATACGGAGGGAAGTTATATCCACATCTGTGAAGTTTGATAGAGCGAGAATGAAAGTGAGAGACCAGACGTAAAACACCCTCAGGAGTCTCCGTAATAGTGCCATATAATAATAGACGTTATAATTATATTGTGGTCTGAGTAACCCATTCACTTTCCTGTTTCTGTTTCACATTCCGGAACTGAGTCAATAACTGGAAATTGAATATAAGATATAAAATAGAATGAATGCCAGGTCATAAAAGACAGATATGACCTACCCAATCAACATTTCTGAACACAAATATAAGCTAAAATATTGTAAACATTCGAAGCAATAGACTTCAAATATGCCCCAATATGCCCACAGCGTATAGACAAATATAAAAGATAAAGGCTGGATCTCATTTTTTCTTTGTGTGGAAATGATTCACAAAGTCTTGAAAGGGATCTGTGATTACATTTGGAACTGATGTCATCAGAGCAAAGGATTTAAATAGATTATGAGGAAGAGGTGAGATGAATGGCATTATGCATAAGGAGAGAAGCCAGACATCAGTGCAGTCACAATTACACAAAGCTTCAGCTAAACACTGTTCCCTATAACAGAAACAATACTGATATCAAAGCTGTAAGATTAGGCAATTAGGTAGCGATTTCAACGAGGGGGGTAATAATTTGGCAGGGGGTCGAAGTGAACTCGAAAGTGATTTTTTATTTTTTTGTCAAATTGAAGAGATAGTAAAGCACTTCATGAATCGCATATTGAGCTGTTGTGTAAATAGAAGCCTAAAAAGACTAAAGATTAAAGCTTGCACGTTGGTTTTCAATCAGGCGATTTTACGGCATTTTACTGGGTTTGTGAAAGCAGCTCACTTAACCTCTGTGGAAAAAAAATATAAACTACAGAAGATTCAACATACATATAACACTATTAAAGCAGCTATGGATGATTAAATACAGGCCTACGTTAGAACAAAGTAATCAATGACAATGCAGTATGCAAATAAACGCAAGAAAGCAGACCAATTGTAACTCGATATGCAAATGTTGATGGTGCCGATGGATGTCAGCTAGATTTTACATTCTAAACAATGTCAAATGTAATTCCTGAGAGATTTTGAAACTTAAAGGGATAGTTCACCCAAAAATGAAAATTCTGTGATCATTTACTCATCCTCAAGTTGTTCCAAACCTGTTTAAATTTGCTGTACACTTTTTTTGGAAGAACCCAGCAGTTCTCGATCTACATGAGGGGGAGTAAATGATGACAGAATTTTCATTTCTGGGTGAACTATCCCTTTAAATCTTTGAATTTCTTAAAGCTTGTAAAGGCTCAAATTGTGTATAAAACATTAAATGCATATTAAGCATTTGATGTGAATTTATGCCTTATATAAGCAATGAAATTAAATTTGTTTATCCTAGCCGTTTTTTTTCAGCACCTTGGTCAGTTCCATTGTCGTACAGCTATTGTGACAACATGCAATGATGCTCCTAATAATAGTAAAGTACTGTTCACTTAGCCTCAGTTTATTGGAACAAAATCTGGGATGATGCACTTAAAGTACAGATTTAACATTAGCATTTACCTCTAAAATAATCCTGATTTATTTCACTCTTGCTGTTTCTCTTAATCCAAAATATCTAGAGTATGCATGATCTAATTTGGATCTAATAAGTTATTTAAGTTGTGCAACCTGTAACCTTTCCATATATAATATTGATGAATCTTCTGTGGATTGTCAAGGGAGAGCTGAAAGTGCTATACTGAGCTGAGCCATAAATGAATTGCTCTTAAACAGACATAGCCAATACAATTCTCTCCAACCCGAGCCAAAGTAAAGCCTGAAACTACTCCGTCCACTCTAAAACAAATATCTCTAGAGTTCTCTTGCTCTGTGAAACAGAAATACAGGTGTCCAGTTTCAAATCAAAAACATTTTTTCCTTGGCAGAAAAGGAGCAAAAACTCACCGGTGGGGATTTTACACTGTATGCTCCATTATGTCCATGCAGCGGTACAGGAAGAATCCAGGCGAAGCTTGTAGAGACAGCCAGGGACATAATGTGGAGACATTGTGAATTATTTAGGCTCTTCTCTGTGTGATCAGAGGAGAGTTCATTATTAAAAGATGTGTCCGCCATTCAACAGCTGCCTATGATGGAGCTCCCCGGACTCTTTTAGATTGTCATATCCTGTTAGGTCAATGTGGGGTACACACTTTACATTTCCCTGATGAGATTGATGATATAAAGATAAATATAAGATAAATTCCAATGTGGGTCTTTTCCATAGGCTATGTGATGATTCACAAAATAAGGATTTGTTTCTCTCCTGTAAGTCTTAGAAACATTACTGGACATCATACTGACCCACAAAATCACAAAATGTACTGTATAATCTACAGTTAATCAAATAAACTTGTTGCAGCACATTCATTATTGTCTGAGAAGTAAATAAGAGCACTGACAAATTCAGCTGTTGGCAGACTGAATAGCATTCCCAAAAAGACATGCGTTCTGAAAAGACACAAAGCCATCAGTTTCATTATTATTGTAGTATTGAATGTCTGTTGCATTTAATTCATTTTTAATTGGTCTGCCACTCAACTTCGATGGCTGAGGCTCAAGTGGATCTCAGGTTCCGCAGGAAACAAAAGTATCGCCATGGTGACTGAATGCCAGAATGCAGCAAGTGTTTGCAACGGTCGCAGCTCTCAGTGACACCATATTTCCCATGCGAATTCATGTCAAACTTAGTTTCTAAACATAAGATTTGTCACCAGTCATAAATGTAATGAAATTCCATTAAATGCATGTTGACTATATGTAACTCTTTTAGTTCACTGACAAAAATGTGTTGAAATCACAGTTTATCAGTCCAGACATAGGCTACTTTTTTTTTATTCAAAGAACAATAACATACAGTATGTCATGAAACAATATCAAAAGGAAGAAGAGAAAAAAAAGAAAAAAAGAGAACAAATTACAAATATATAAAAATGTAAATATACATTCATAAACATATACATACATATACAAATCAAATAAATGTATTATAAAGTTCACAAGCTTTCAAAGTTCTTAAAGCTTTCTTGTTTAAAGGGTCTCTGATACTAAATATTTCATTTAACAAAATCATGAAGTTTGGTTTCTTATTGGTAAATTTTTGGTTAACAATATAATTAAATTTATTAGGTAAAAGCACTGTTCTTCTTGATCAGAATAGTCAAGCCAAAAAGTATGTTTTCCCACAAGAGTGAAAGAGATTTTGAACACTGAATATTTTCGTTGATAAATTTTTGAACCTCACACCATAGTGTAACCGAGTGCCAAAATAAGTGCAAGGCAGTTTCCTAGGTAGTAAGCACACTTGCACACTAAGTAGTAAGCATACTAAGTAGAAAGCACACTAGGTAGTAAGCACACTTGCACACTAGGTAGTAAGCACACTAGAAATCACACTAGGTAGTAAGCACACTAGGTAGTAAGCACTACCTAGGTAGTGTAGAAATCACACTAGGTAGTAAGCACTACCTAGGTAGTGTAGAAATCACACTAGGTAGTAAGCACACTAGGTAGTAAGCACTCTTGCACACTAGGTAGTAAGCACACTAGGTAGTAAGCACACTAGGTAGTAAGCACACTAGGTAGTAAGCACACTTGCACACTAGATAGTAAGCACACTAGGTAGTAAGCACACTAGGTAGTAAGCACACATTGAACCATCTAACAGATAAATTAGTTTTCTTATTACATACATTATGTCTTTAATTTGCAGCCCTTTATCACAACATTGCATATTAGTTTCAGTGAAAAGACTCCATCAACACTGCTTGGTTGCACATGATCAGATTGGTCCAAGCAGCTATCCGTCCGTATAAGGTTTTATACATTTAGATGCCTTTTCAAAGTTTGTTTGCTGTGCTCTTTACAACTCGCACACTAGGTAGTAAACACACTTGCACACTAGGTAGTAAGCACACTAGAAATCACACTAGGTAGTAAGCACACTAGGTAGTAAACACACTTGCACACTAGGTAGTAAGCACACTAGGTAGTAAACACACTAGGTAGTAAGCACACTAGGTAGTAAACACACTAGGTAGTAAGCACACTTGCACACTAGGTAGTAAGCACACTAGGTAGTAAGCACACTAGGTAGTAAGCACACTTGTACACTAGGTAGTAAGCACACTTGCACACTAGGTAGTAAGCACACTAGGTAGTAAACACACTAGGTAGTAAACACACTTGCACACTAGGTAGTAATCACACTAGGTAGTAAACACACTAGGTAGTAAGCACACTATCCACTGACACATGCCACTGACAATGAAGACCGGATGAAGACCGGAAGTGCACACTAGGTAGAAATCACACTAGGTGCCACCGGATGTGCCATTGCGTCAGATGCCATGTCACTTGATGTTAATTGACTTCCGTTCCTTTGGTTACCCATATTCTTCAAAATATCTTATTTTGTGTTCAGCAGAAGAAAAAAAAATCATACAGGTTTGGAACAACTTGAGGGTGAGTAAATGATGAAAGAGTTTTCTATTTATATATATTTTTTTTTTTTTTTTTTTTTTGGGTGAACTATGCCTTTAAGCCTTCTGGCCTTATCCTTCTACTAGACGCATCTCTTCAATTTGCAAACTAAATCAACTTGCATTAAAGAGCAAACTGTGAAATGGGTGCAAGAAATGTTCAAAGAGGTCTTATGAGTCATCGTTGCTATAACTACTGCTCAACTTACTACATCATAACCAAAATGTGTACCAAATGCACTATTGTGGTAGCCTACCACAGTAATGGGATGTTAAAGAACATATTCCACCTGATGAGAATGAAAAAAAAAAACACATTTCTTCTGAAAACAATTATGGCTTTGGTACGAATGTATCTGTGAAGAAAATACATAATTAAAAAAAAGAGATTACACTATCAAATACTGTTGCGGTGACCTTATTTTCTTTCCTTCTTTTTATTTATTTAGCTATTTTGTCATGAGACATAAACATATCACAATACAAAATCATTGAGTTAGAACATACTTGACTCCCCCCAAAAAACATTGTTCAGCTGTGCAGTATTTTCTTTCAAATATTTCCTTTACATGGCCTTCACTCTCACATCAAAACCTTGTCAGATGTGAATTTAGACACATTTTTATAGCTTCTGCGCTGACTTGTTGACACACAGCAGTATCTGTTATCCCACAATTTCTGTGAAAACTGCAGGATCACAGAGATAAAAATTTTTAGAGAATGGATTTCCCCCCCCTTAGAAAAACTTCTGAAGAATGGCTCTTGCCTGGCATTTCTTTAGAACAAACCTGAATCTTTGCCCACTAGGCCAGGTCAGTGGAACAATACTTTGGGGAAATGATTATTGTTGACACTGAAACAACTTGTCAGAGTTTATTTAACTTTGAAAGGAGACAAAAAGCAAATGTTTAAACGCTTTTTCTTTTTCTTTAAAAAAAAACAAAACAAAAAAAACATGAGCACAGCTTTACAGTTAAATTCACATTTAGACAAACCCAATAGATCTCTGATGACATCTGGTGGATATAAACGGATATGTTAAATAAAAATGTGAACGAGTATGTGGCTTTGCAACGAGACGAATCCTGAGCATACACTGTAAACTAAGTAGGGTGCGAATTTTGGGGGAGTTTGTTGACCCCCTAAATTTTTATCGTAAATGAAATGTTTAAGATACCTGTTGTATATCTATGTATACTTGCATGCAAAAAAACGTTTTTTTTTACGACTTTTGTTTATTCCGATTCTAAGATTTAACCTTAAAAAATACAAAAAGTGTTTTGTAAACAATAGTTAAGCGATTTTATTAGGATACATGTACCTTCTTGTAGCTAAACTTATGAAACGATGAAGTTTTCATATATTTTGCAATTTCGTTCTGACATAATTTCAACATTCTAAGCTTTCTCACAAAGAAAACTGATGATAACATACATGCCACATAACAATGTGATTTAATCACAGAGGAAAAGACTGCTGAGGTTTTTTCATGCACTGTTTAATCACATTGAACCATCTAACAGATAAATTAGTTTTCTCATTGCATACATCATGTCTTTAATTTGCAGCCCTTTATCACAACATTGCATATTAGTTTCAGTGAAAAGACTCCATCAACACAGCTTGGTTGCACATGATCAGATTGGTCCAAGCAGCTATCCGTCTCATTGTAAGGTTTTATACATTTAGATGCCTTTTCAAAGTTTGTTTGCTGTGCTCTTTACAACTCGCATCTTCTCTGTTTCTCTGCAGATATGTGGACTGAAAAGAATAGAAGGATGGTTTGTTTTTGTGTAAGGAGCTGGTGCGATGCATGCCTCTCTTTGGCCGTGAAGGCATCCCTCCATCTTTTGGCGAAGCAGTATGACTGTGGCATTGAACTCGGGCCCGTTTCAAAATGATCTCCTCACGTTTGTGCTTCTCAAAGTGCGTGCTCCTGCTCAAAGAATTGGTGTGTTTCCTGAGTAAGCTGGGTGATAAATAGGTGGATTTTGCCAGGCAACATGAATGTTCTGAAACCTTCCAGGGACGAGCCAAGCCTGGCCTCAGCGAGGAGCTTGTAGAGCTTCCAGAAAAATGTCTTCCATTCTTTTTCCTGTTATTTTGGGGGCTGTGTGGTGCATATAGTGGACTTTGCAGGGCCACGGCATGCAGTGGACTGGGATAGCGATACACTTCCATGCCCTGGTGACCTGGAAGGTCAGAACGGTAAGTGGGTTGCAGGACCACTTTGGGCTGAAGTATGTCTGAAACATCTGGCCAGTGCGAGTCTGGATACAGATCCGCCACAGATCGGAAACCATCCTCGGGAATCGCCTCATCGGAAAAATGGGATTGAACTCCTCTATGCTCTTGCAATAAAATGGGTCGGCGTCTCAGAGGTTTCTCATCTGTGAAACATTCTCTATCTCCAAAAGAGCTGTATTTTAAGGAGGCCAAAGATGCGGAGAGGGAGCTGACAGTATCGTCACTGTCAGAGGGGGTAAAAACATCCCCAAAGTTGCTATCGCAAAAACCAGAGCTTGCTCTTGACCGACTTTCCATGTGCGAGTCAAGTTCTTGGTGATGCCAGCTGCTTTCCGTCAGGCACTGATGATGAAGAAGGTCCTCAGATGAATGACTGGAACATGACCCAATTCCTCTGGATTTTCTTGCCTCATGAATGGCCTCCTCTGAAAAACTGCGCCTGAGCTTTAGTCGGAAAGAGTCTTTATCCACCCAGTAATGATGCTGATTATTTGTTGAAGTTGAATCTTCAGGATCGGCTTCAGGTTTTCCCAGGGCCGTCTCCACCATTGCTTTATGTCTGACTCTCAGGACCTCCAACTCCAGCAGCCCTGCCAAAGTAGCACGAAATCGCTCTCTGATACGTTTCCTCCCTGTGCTGGTCCATGGCACCACTTCAGCCTCTTCTCTGTGCACAGCGGTGGATAACATCCTGGCTGAAGGCTCAAAATCAGGCTGCCTTTCACATTGGAGGTCTTTATAGTAAAGTCGCTCATATCAATGCAAATACATTTAATTCAAGACCTTTGTATTGGTCTACCTCTGTCTATTGATAAGATTTTCACTAACCTTTGACCTTAGGTGAAGAATATGTTCAAGATAAAACTTAATGCTATCAATGTGAGCTTTAGAAGTTGACAAGTTTAACTGCCAACTAAGGTTAACCAAGATCAATATCACTGCAAGTGATAGCTGTGGCTTTTTGTTAATATTTTTGTCACTGTGAGTACTTTTGCTGTCCATGTATTATGTAAAATTAATATTTAATTTTGTAACATTTAAAGAGGTCAAATGAGAAATATTTAAAATATTTTTTAATGCAGCACACAACTCAAACATATAACCAAAATGCTTTTTGATAAATCAGACTGTTTTTGTATGTATATTGATTTAAATCTTTCTTCTACCTATAGTTAAATCAATCAGAGTTGAAAATGGCCTGTAATCTTATTCCTAAAGATTTAACTGTTGGTTGTTTCACCATTTACTGATGCTATTAAATATGAAAACATCAAGGTGCTCTGTATTCTTTAACTTCTAATATTGTTTTCGTATCTCTTCATTCATTCAAATACACTCAAGGGATTGTTACTACTACTATTGTTTAATCATCATTGCAATATATTCACTCTACCTTATCAAACACTACCAGCTTGTTAAATCTTATTTAACTTACTCCACCTTGATTTACAATAAAGCATTTACTACAACTGAAAAAACAAGACACTCAATTTCTGTGTGTATCTTTTTATTTACAAGCAGATATCAAAACATGTAATCCTGCATTTGAAGATGTGACCGCTTAAACAGGACCTTGATACACCCATCAAACATATTTCAAGACAGAGCTTCATTCATCAGCATCAGATTCTTCATCATCTTGGCTGATCTGGAAGTAGCGCAGCTCATAGCTTTCCTTATCAGATGCCACCACCCTCAGCCAGTCTCGCAGGTTGTTCTTCTTCAAGTACTTCTTTGTGAGGTACTTAAGATACCTGAGGAACATGGGGTTGTTAGTATATAGGTAATACTTTTAAATAAAACACATAATAAACAACAGAATCAGTTGATGTAACTAATTTCACCTTTTAGAGAACTGCTTCTCTGATGTGACGTTGATCTTGTTCTTCTGACGCACAATTTGCACTACATTTCCCAGGTTGCCTGTTTTGCCATTAACCTTCACCTTCTCTTTCAGAAATGTTTCCTGTTAGTAATAAAACAGCATGACCACTAGGGAAGAGAACCCTAGGCATTTAACTAGGGAAGGGAACCCTAGTTATGACACGCCATTAGTGATGCAACTACCTGCACACAATTTATGATATTTATAATACTGTTTTAATTTAAGTATGCAAGGTTAAAGGATATTCAGATCAGAAATTAATAGTGAATGTAATTGAAATGTACAGATTTAACAGAAAAAAAGTAAAACATTAATTTGATCATCTAGCCAAAAAAAACATTGAGTAAAAAAATATCAAAGACTTTTCCATGCCCATAAGAACCCTGACAATCATATAAGTCGTGTTTAGTTTACTTACAAAGTTGGCAGAGTCGAGAATCCCATCCTCCACAGGATGAGTACAGTCCAGGGTGAACTTCCAGCCAGCACCCTTTTTATTCTTTTTCACAACGGTCTGCCTTTTCTAAAGAAACATATGTATATGTTTTATAAATAAAACTGAACTTAATGTTAATATTTGCTTTATAAACTCTGTCATAATCAAATACATTTATGTTTGAATTCATGTCATGCTAAAATGCTCATCCACGTGTCTGCCAAGTGTACGTCAAAATAATGAATTAAAATATTATTTCATATGCAAAAACTAACTCTGGGTGATATATTATTTTCAAATATATCATATCTGATATTTTGTTTACACAAAGCAAAAAATAAAATGCATTTAACATAAAAAGCTGTCTCCGGTCGACACATACCGGTGCCATCTTGGTGAGGTTGGCTTGAAAGAGGAAGTGCCGTATGTCCGCGCAAGAGTTCACGAAATTTCTCGTATTTGATTGGCTGTCGGTTTGGTGCAGGTCTTTTAATAGGTACTCTCTTTAGCGCCTGATTACAATTCCTATAAAATCATGTTACGATAAAGGCTGTTTGAACTACGTTATAATGACCATAATGTCTGTATCAGTTCGCTTATGTATTAGCATAGCATACAGATACCCGATTAGCGACGTCCAATTTGTGAACGATCGTTCTTTACAGTCGGATCTTTTGAATTAATCAGGCTGAACCGATTCACACAACCGATCTGGGGTGCGTTATCCAAAAGCATAATTGCTAACCTGTTAGCAACTTAGTTGGTTGGCAATGGGAAATTGTATTGCAACCAACAAAATTGCTAACTTAGTTAGCAACTATGGTTTTGGGAAACGCTCCCCAGAACAATTCGAAATGAACTGGTCTGACTTTGACTCTCTGAGCGGTTCTCGAGTCAAGTAGAAGCATTTGAAGTGAACCGAGGATTTGACTTTTTAAGCACATGTAAAAAAAAAAAAAAAAAAAAAAAAAAATATATATATATATATATATATATATATATATATATATATATATATATATATATATATGGCACACTGGGGAAGTAATATAATTATGCATGACGTAAAAGAATCAGTTTTTTGGAACCGGTTCTTTGAAACGAACTGTTCGAAAGAGTTGTTCACTAGTTGTTCGATTCGCATGGAAAGATTTAATGTTTTTCCAATTTTTTTAAATTAGTCAATTACAAATTGACTACAAAATGTTAATAATATATAGCTATTCTGTTTCAGCATGCAAATACACCCGAGTCTGAAAAGTTATGCATTCCACAGCCACAACATGTCTTTTGTATCACTTACCATTTAATCGAGATGACTTTATTCCATCTTATATTTCGTGTAATCCCTATACGTAGGCTACCTACTTCATGGCTCGAATGTATTTGGACGTTGCTGACAATCCCGTTTAACATACAATGAACATGCAATATATCTTGCATGCTTTAATTTTGTGATTTTCCCATCTGATTTTCATTATTTTCCATGTATACTCAAAAGTTTGAAGGCAGAGACTGGCCTACTAAGAAATCATGACTCATCCTTACATCATTGTGCAGACATACCAAGACAAACTTGGGTGAGGCCTCAGCAGACACAATGGGTAAAACCTGAGCTGCCAGTTGTTAGGCAGATTTCAAATCTTGAACAAACTTAAATAGTCACATAAAGATTCCTGTTTGTTTGGTTAAATTTTTAATGTCACTCAGCTACACAACAGCAAAATTTGAAATTAATCCATCTGAATACTTCATGTAAAGACATAACTGAACATATGAGAGAGCGCTCACTAGGAGCCAGTTGATGGATGAAGTTTGTGTGTTTGAATATACTGCAATGCCACATGTCTCCAAGACTGAAGTGCAACACTTTCATTGAGTCAGTGTTGTCTGGGCACCCGGCCACGAGTGGGAAATGAGCGTTTGGCTCCACCCATGCAGAGGATTTGGCAGCCCAACCCAACAAAGCTTTGTCTTTCCTTCCCAGTTATGGTCCATGCCCTCACTTTCTAAAATTATGTCCCATGCCATTTATATAAGTTCTTAAACCTTAAATTTAGCATTTAAAACCATACAATAGACATTAAAGAATACACATAATATATACACATGAATGTATATTTTGTACCGTCTTAGTTCAAGAACATAAACATCGCATGTTGTGCTACTGAACACTTAGGTGATGTACCTAAAATCATACTTCAAAACAGACACTTTTTGAATAAAGTATAATATCTGTACCTTAGTAAATGAAGTCGTCCCAAATGACCGGACAGGTTAGACTAAGTAACTTTTAAACACAAGGATATTCATTCTCCACAGACTGAGAGATAAAAGAGCTCACGTTAAATATTACCAGAAGAAAAATCAGCTGTGTATATGAAGCAACACCTTGACCAGCATTCAGGAACTTCTTTCAGTACTGATGAAGTGCTTCATAAAAAAAATAAAAAATAAAGAAAAGGTAATCTATTAGGTTTTTATTTTTTGCTCTCTCCAGTCAGGTGACAAAGGCCTCGAGTGAACAAAGGAAGATTAGAACTCGCATGAAAGATTCAGTCCTTAACAAGAGCCTGAGCTCATTCTGGGGCAGCACTGATAAGAGCCTACCTGGAGACAAATACAGGCTTCAACACTTTATTTAATGTCGTCACTGACAGCCAAAATCAAGCTGGCTGCTATATTGGGTTACAGAGGTATTCGCACATGGCCATCACATCCTTTCCACTTCTGTACAATTAGAGACTGGCATTTAAGAGGACATTTCACTGGAGTTTATTTCTCGGTCATAGCGATTTTTACTTGAGAACGTACTCAAAGTACTGCAAGAACAAGGAAGTGCCAACTACCAGTGTGCATCTCACTTTGGGGGGGAAAAAAGGCATTCAATTGAGAGAAATTAACCATAGTGCCAGCAATGGCATTGATCATGTAAGGAGAAAAGTAAAAGTATGGCACCCAGAAAGGGAGAGGAAAAAAAAAATAAGTTCAGTGTCAGTTGGGGGCTTCCTCTCTTCGCAACACGTTGCATAAATCCTGCTCACTAGTTACTATTAAGAAATTCAAGAATACAAAAGGAAAAATGGATCCCATTATTTAACGTTCAGGAATGTAAGTGGTAAAAACTTGAGGGGAAGAGAAAAAAAAAAAAAAAAAAAAAAAAAAAAAAAAGTGGAATGGGGGAGGTCGAGGGGTAAACACTGACAATAATAAACTTCTTACCCGAGAGAATGCCAACTGACCCGACAAGTCCAGCACAGTATTGGAAGGAGAAGAAAAAAGGAATACAATCACAACAAAAATGTGAGGTTGTTTGTGAAGGCCATAGCTTTGGTGACAAATAAAACCAAAAAAACAAATGCAAGAGATTTGTTAAAGTGTAGCATGTTGCAGCCTGAGCAGCCCAGTCTCTCTTCCTATTTGGTCATGGGTTTGACAGCCACTGCAGATTCTTCGCCCATAGCTGAAAGCACAGTAACCTGTGAAACAAAAAACAATGAGTGCTTTACATTGACAAGCAGCAGCTAAAAACTAATTCCTTCATTCAAACCGGTGCACTTACCAACATCTCTTCACCAGCTGCAAATTTGCTTTCGATTTCTTTGCCCAGGTCACCGTCTGGCACGCGCAGGTCCTCACGCACGTCACCATTGTCCATCATAAGAGAGAGGAACCCCTCGCTGATGTCAACCAGCTAGGAAAACACAAGGACACTGTTCTTTTAAAAAGGAAGAAATGATTTTGCGTAACAGAAGAATATCTAGACGTCTAAGAAAAGCTAAAGCGTTGCTGTGTTGTGTTGTTTCTCTGGTGGAAAAGATTCACCTCAGGCAACCAATTAAGTTGAAACAACTCAAAGTATGAAATACAAAATATCAGCTGTGCACTGAACCAATAATGCTCTAAAAAGGAAATTGAAAAGAAAATAAACCTAGAAAGATACTGACCATTTCAGTTTGGGACGCAAGAACATTAAGAGCTCAAAAAGTCTTCAAAAAGCAATGCAAAACATGCCAATAATTTCAGCACACCAACAACTAGCACATTAAATTTGTGTCCAACTAGTTAAAATGACTCAATGCACTTAGTAGAAATAACGAGTAATAATGTATGTAATGTAAAGTATGGTGAATTCTGAATAAATCTGACAACACTGCATTGAAGATTGTAAAAAGTTTGCCTTTATTGCACAAAACTTGGGCTACAGGTCAGGAGAACTGTAACTGACTTCGGTAAAGTTGGTTTTATATTCGCACATTCGGACATCCGTATTCAATAGCCTTGTTAATCACACTACATTGGACATTCGGCGGACATTCACAAGTAAATATGCCATTAAAACAATACTTGCCTATTTTGATAGACTGTGAAAAATGTTGTAAGTTGACAATCGTTGGTTGTCAATATGTCGCTGCTTAAAATTCGCAAACATTAATTTATTGCACATTTATTGGAAAGTCTGAATTTATCAGAAGTCCGAATGTGCGAATATAAAACCAACTTTACCTAAGTCTATAATTGAAGGCACACAAGTCACATGTACTCCCTCTAAAAAAATCTTGAATTTCATAAAGCCATGCATGCCTCACCTGGTAGTCATTTCTTTTGGTGTTAGGCACATCCATGTTGTGGGTGGAGGGGCAGATATCTTCATACTTCTTATTTGTGAATATGTCAATTCCAACCAAGTGAACCTGCAAAGGCAGACTCGAGTACTTAATACCAACACTCGCAGGTTAAAAACCACCATGCAAAAAAGCGATATCCAAATATTACCTTTGCATGACCATGCTTGCCAGTCTTAGAAGTGGACATTTCAACAATTTTGCAGGGGCGACCCTTTAGCACCACGAATCCGTTCTTGCGCAGGGCGCTGCACTGCATGGGGTAGGTGGCAGAAGCCCCGGCATCTCCGCTGGTGAAATCAAGATCTGGATCTGCCATGATGGGGATCTAAACAAGGGGCACTGGAGGGAAAAAAAAAAAAAGGACAAGGGGAAATTAGTACGTTTTCACTTTCTCACAAAAGAACATCATAGTTAAGTCACGTGCTAATGAGTCAGGTTTCCACTGCACGAGATAGCCACAGTCAGGCACCAGGGCTGCCTTATAAACTCAATAGCTCATAGCAGTTATATATTAATCATTTACCAAAAAGTTAAGGAGCTATTTTATAGCGAAATCACTAATTAAACGACTTATTTATTAGCACTCAACCCCGCCGCATCTTGCTGCTCTAATTTCACCACGTATCGAATCAAAGCCAAATAAACGTCAAAACTTGATTCAACTTCAGCTAACGGTCGTTTCTGTTGACAACGTGTCGTTTAAATACTTAACGAGCCACACCTGACACTTTACGGTCGTTATTTTGCACTCAATGAACACAATGACCACGCCGAACAGGCCAGATGGACTCTCAGAAGGCTATACATGCTAACTAGCTTAAATTATCACGGCTTCACCATAAAGACTCATTATAAAAAGACTACGCGGAGTATCTCGTTAAGTCGTTGATTCAACGTCACCGTTTACAGAAACGCTAACAATAAACCGCGCGAAACGCGTCTGATTCGCGTGGCGCACGTCAACGTGGTTTCGCCGCTGATCAATGATTCGGCTAAGAGGCTAACGCCCCATCCTTCCGTGTAACTGAGCATTTGAAACACACATAAATATGTTACGACAGGTAAAATATTACTTAACTAACAAAAGCGGGGGGAAAACAGGTCTCGTGCGGGTTAGCTAAAGTTTCTCACGTGTCTCTTTTTCAGTTAAGTCACTGCGCGCGCGGGGAAAGGCCTCGCGCGTGCGGCGCTGTGTGTGTGCTCGCGGCCTGCGAACTAGAGAGCCCCTCCACAAGCCGCATTAAAGAACCACCGTAACGCGCTTTCTCACGACGATCCGGTTACGTTCACCACCAAGATGCGCACGTTCAAGTCCGACAGCATTTAAGAGAAAACATAAAGATTGGAAAGTTCTGTGTAATTTTTCGTCACAGTTCTAACACGCTTCCATGCAGCACTTACTTCCAAGAAAAAAAGGAACGTCAACGCGCAAGCGCGGCCAATTTTAATGCGGCATCCGTACAGTGGGCGGGATTCCTCTTCTTCTGCAGAAATGAGGCTGGATTGGGCTTGAAGCGTATGCTTAGTGCCTCTTAGTGCTTAGGATCCGTGGACTGAACTCATGATTGAACTTCATGAATGGTGCCACCTGCCATATATATATAGCCTATATAAACACACACACACACACGGTGATTGGGACACTTTTTACCATTTTACCACCAGATGACTTGGAAAATTCACCCTTATTTATATATAATATATGTGACCCTGGACCACAAAACCATGTCGTGATGTACATCATCTGAAAGTTGAACAAATAAGCTTTCCATTGATGGTTTGTTAGGATATGACAATATTTGGCTGAGATACAACTATTTGAAAATATGGAATCTGAGGGTGCAAAAAAATCAAAATATTGAGAAAATTGCCTTTTAAGTTGTCCAAATGAAGTCCTTAGCAATGCATATGCACTCACAAAAAATATATTTTTGATATATTTATGGTAGGAAGTCCAGGGTCACACACACACACATGTATATATAGGCTATATATATATAACTTGGGTAAAGTTGGTTTTATATTCGCACATTCGGACATCCATATTCAATAGCCTTGTTAATCGCACTACATTGGACATTCAGTGGACATTCACAAGTAAATATGCCATTAAAACAATACTTGCCTATTTTGATCGACTGTGAAAAATGTTGTAAGTTGACAATCGTTGGTTGTCAATATCATGTTGCTGCTTAAAATTCGCAAACATTAATTTATTGCACATTTATTGGAAAGTTTGAATTTATCAGAAGTCAGAATGTCCGAATATAAAACCAACTTTACCCAAGTATTTATATATATATATAAGTTATATATAACTTGATTTACTTAATTTAAAAACTTATTTTTGCTGGAATTGTATTAAGTTGTTTATTGACAGATATTTTAATAATTATTATAATATATAAATGATATATGCTCTATAAATGAGTCAAAACTCACGTTAGACAAATGCTTTCAAACACCTAGTCCAAAATTGTCAGATCTGAATAAATTTTGTGAATTCTGTCCTTTAAATAAACATCTTCAAGTCATCATGAAAGCAAAATTGTGAGTTTTCTTAATGTAATTTAAGGAATATTTTTATCTAGTTTATATATATATATATATATATATATATATATATATATATATATATATATATAAATGGAATTTTTTTAATGGAATATTTTATTTTTTTAATGGATTTCTTACCATGGATATGACAAAACAGTTTATGCATATTATTAATATAAAATATATATAATTGTTTAATATTAAATAAGTCAAACAGCACACATAGTCTGGTTTGATGTGTCAATTTATTAAAAAAAAAAAAAGGCAAAGAAAATGTCTGTTTTGGGTGACAAGTGAACACATTGGGTGAGTTTCCAAAATCTGAAATATTTCCATTTATCCATTTCACATTCTCCTCATTCAGAAACGCTTGACTCCATCTGAACAAGACCAAAAACTGGAGTTTCAGTCAAAGTAGAAAAGAGTCTAACATGAAGACTGACAAAATCAGTAATGCTCATTATTGCTAACAGCTTTTCTAGACCGATCCATCAACCTGCTTTGATATGCAGTCTTCAGGGTTTCCTCTTTAAACATAAACACACTGAGTATTGATTAACAAGACTAGAATAGAGCCACAAACAACCCTATAATATTCAAACATATTTGCAGTTAACAGGGGTGAATTTATTTCATACGGAAAGGGCACTGAACAATACTGCATTAAAATAAAAAACAAACAACTTATAAAAAAAACCTAAAAATTGTTGTAAAATAAAGCACTCATATTAAAGCATCTCTGACACTATTTCATAGTTCTTAGACAAACTAATTCAGAATACAGCTAAAGAAAACAATCCCTTAAAATAAAAAACAGCAATACTACTGCTGCTTTCTAAATACAAGATTTAAGCACTGTACAAAATAATAAATAAAAGGGATCAGAATATCAAGCAAAACTGGATTGTTAAAAGTTTCATGACCATAAAATATTCAGTTTAGCTCTTTTGTGGGTTGAATGACACAAAGGAGATTTTGGTGATTTAGTTTGATTTACACCATAAATTGTAAGCAATAAAATATAACACCCACTACATGGACTAGGCACAGATTCAATGAGATCACCATCTCTTAAAAGTCCAGGCTACATTTAAAGTTACATTTGGAACAAATCTCTAGTTTAATAGCCTTAAAAATCTATTTATAAAATATTACAGCCTGCATATTTTGTGAACAAAACATATGCCCAGTTTCAGCTTCAGAATGCTTGTAATCTTGAAATCTCACAATTTCTCATTTTAGTGTCAGTATGCTTGTATTACGCATCTAATTGGTGGTTTTACAAGCTTAAAAACATAAAAACGGCATGTTTAAATCAAACACACACACACTCATTCAATCACACATCCATACACTGGAGCAACCATAATAAAATAACAGCCAATATCCAGAATGCTCGGTTGTGCTATAAATCTCAGAGTTTAATACACGCAAAAAATTAAGAGAAATACAGAAATAAAACAACAACTCGCTCAGCCCGAATATAAAGGATGTACTTACAGTATTAATGTCCATATTAAGAAAGAAAATGAGGTCAAGCACACATCAAAAGACTTTCCACACAAAGCAACCACACTGAAGGTGGTGCGTGAGAGAGGATGAAGAAGTCAAACGACCTCACAGTTTACATCTGTGTTGATAATATGGATGGGAAGACCCCATAAGTACTTCAAACCTGCACACACATCCACTCAGTTCACAGTTTGATGGATAAAAAACATGAAGTCTCAAAAGATCCTAGTTGTGTCAAGTGAATTTCACACTCTATTGCCCTTACAGAACAGTAATGAAAATATAGAAAAGTACATAAAGGACTCGATGATTCCATCTATTTGAGTAAAATGCCATGTCGTTTGGAAGGACTTCAAGTCTATTAATGGGCGATTCTGCAATTAGAGGCATTTTTGAGTACACGAAATCACGACAAAATGTTCTTCAAATTGTTTCATACAACATTTATGATTTTAACGTTCAAGTAGAAATAACGTGACGGTTCTTAAAAAAAAAAAAAAAAAAAAATTGTGAATCAAAAATCTAATGACTGGTATTGGAGAAAAAGAATAATAAAACTACAAATAATCCAAATAAACGGAATATATTATTAGGATAAAATAGATAAAATGACAGAAATTTCCCCTTAATGCCACCCTAGGGCACTGAAAAATTCCCCTAATTGAAGAATCACCCTAATATGAAGTGTAGGCTTGATTTGGCTGTTGCACAAGACATTGCACCATGAATTATTAATTATTATTTTGTAAAAAAAAAAAAAAAAGCTTCCATTTCTGAAAATTTCTGTCTGGCGCTCTACACTTAAACACCTCTGAATGTAATACATGTAATGACAACATAGCCTTCTTTAACATTAGTCAATTTACAACATACTTAATCGCCAATTGAAAAATCCTATTATAATTGAATAAACTTGAAAATTGACTGATCTACTGGTTGCATTTCAAAAAGACACAATTCCCCCGGGAGAATAAATACTTGCCTCTTCAAACTACGATATTGCGTCACTTACAAAGTTTTCATTTACGGCATCAGTAGTCATTACCGACATAGAAAACTGAACCGGTCCAACGGGTGAACAGAAACGAGGTAGCCTAAAAGGAAGCTCTATAAAACACTACCCTTCGTTCACCGATTCATGTGATTCACACAGAAGAGGAGATGGATCAGAACCACATACAGCATCGCACATTTCTGTCACAGTTCTTATGCATTCGTTTCGGAGGGCAGGACTCTTTTCCAGAGAGAAAGTGGATATTTACAGAGGGCGGTAGTGAAAGTCCCTCTAGAAACAGCTGGAAATTATATATCCATCTTGAGGAGAGGTGAGCAATTGACTCACCAGGCTCGATTCCCTTGGCCTTTATTGCACTTTGCTGAAAGTCATGATAAAACAAACTTAAAAATACAAAACCGCAGCACATTCTTATCCTAATGACATGTGGAGGTGTGTTACTCCTGATATGAAAACAATTGCTGGTTTGTTAATGGAAATATATCTACCGTTTTTTGTATTGTTGGTGGAAAGCATTACATTTCATCACTCATTCACATATACACACACACAGCAACTTTCATACTCTAACAGAATCTTAATGTACTTTTTTATGTTTCAATACAAAGCTCTGTAGTATTTACCATTTAGCTGAAGACTAACTGATCATATTCAATCCATGTGGAAATTTCTTTTCATAGGGCTAGTAAAAAAGGAATAGTTCACCCAAAAATGAACATTTTGTCTATTGTCTTTCAAAACTTTTGACTGTCTCAGTGTCCAGGCTGTTATTTTTCCATACAATGTAAGTGAATGGTGACCAGGGATGTCGATTTTCATGATTCATTAGTAAATGATGACTTACATTTGAGCCTGTTCCTCACAGAAAACATTATATGGCTTCAGAAACTAGAAATATAGTGCACAAGTTATTATTGTGTTTTTTTTTTTTTTTCTTGGTCATCTTAATTATATGGAAGAGAGCAGCTTGGACATTCTGTTAAATGTCTCCTTTCTGAATGTGTGTGACTGAAGAGTCGGTCATACCGTTTTGGAATGACATGGAGAGTAAGAGAATTTGAATTTTATGATCAACTATCCCTTTAACCCACAATATGCATGAATACGTTGCAGAGACAATAGAAATAAACTGAAAAAAGTTCTGTTTTACAGCACAATCTCCCTGAGCACAAGGAAAACAGTGCAAATCATGTGATGTGAATACTATAGAGCTTTGGCATAAAACAAGGAATGCACAGTATGAATATTCAGGATCATTTATATTTCCTATTATATGTCCATATCAGCAGGCATCAATTTCCATCCAAAAAATGAGCATGTTCCCTTTCCTTACAGAAAAATGCATAAACATCATTATGGACTTAAAAAATAAAAACGAGCAGCTTTGCAAATTCATTTTTAAGGCATTCTGTGGCCAGCCCGAAGTGTGTCTGCTCCAACATAATGTGGTAATTCATAAAGTATGATACAAGACTTAAATATCAGTTTCAATTCACACATTAGAGTGATTTTCACATGACACAAACATCTGTGTGCATTCCAAGCTGAAACATAAAAAAGAAAAAGGGTCGATCACACAAATCAGGCTCAATGGATTCATCCCGCAAGGGAGGTTCACCGACGTTCAGCGCAACCGTGATAAATTATTGTGTCAAAAAGTGTCTTAACAGTACAAATATTCACTCTACTCTGTGGGTCTTATTTCCCATATTTCCAGTCTTTACCTCCAGAAGAATCTAGATACATATTTGTAAGGACAAAAACATCAGAACCCCACATATGTTAAGGAAAGAGCCATAAAAACAACGCAGACTGGTGGTTCTCCTCCGGCACCCCTTGCTGTTTGTGGGGGCGTGTGGATTTTGGGTTTGTCTTTGACTCTTCTGAGAAGGACCCAGCAAGGTTTGGTCTTTTTGCCATCTGCCAGATTATCCAGAGCACCTGGATTTTTCCTGTCTTTCCTTTAGTCACACTTTTCAATAAAGTAGAAAAGGTCCA